>NC_134095.1:133644382-133947412 GCF_000715075.1 Nicotiana tabacum
TTTATATACAGTTTAAGATAATATCAAAGCGGTAAAAGCATCACTTAGCACATTAGGCCCAAACATGTAACAAAATCAGATAAAGCCAAATATAACAATTTATCTAAGCTCGAATTCTGAACCCTGAACCAGAGATTCTGGGTTCGGTCCCCAGCAGAGTCGCCAGAGCTGTCATACCTCCTTTTTCACCTGCGCCCCCGTAAAGAGCTTAGAGGGAGTTTTTCCAATTAAAGGACAATCGAAACGGGATTTTATTTAAAGATTCAGAGTCGCCACTTAGGAGATTTATGGTGTCCCAAGTCACTGGTTGAATCATGAATCGAGGAAAAGATTGACTCTGTATTACAGTCCACGAACCAGAAATCCGGATAAGAAATTCTGTTAACCCGGGAGAAGGTGTTAGGCATTCCCGAGTTCCGTGGTTCTAGCACGGTCACTCAACTGTCATATTCGGCTTATTTATCTGATTTTAATACATGTTGAACCTATGTGCAAATTTTAACTTTTTACCGCTTTTATTATTTTTTAATGAGAATTGCAACGTCGTGAAAATACATCTCGAACCACGTCACATCAATGCACCCGTGGTTATTGACACATTTCAACTCTGTTGAGATTTGGATTTGGGTCACATAAATGTGCATCCGAGTTTAAGAAAGTAAATTATTAAAGGCGCGCCTAAAGCGACTAGCGTATCATTATTTTGGGTAAGGCCGTGAAACTTTGCTAAACGGCCCATCCCGAAGTCTAAGTAATTTTACCAACACGTATAGAGGGCCCCGCAGCTCGTGTATTTCGTTTGTCGAGGCTCGTCTTATTTTTATTTAATGACTGATCCTAAAGCGACTATGATTTTTCTAATTATTCTTGTCTCTAAAAAAGAAATCCTAATTAATAACGACTATATTTGAGGTCAATGGATTCACGCTACTTGAACTGTCAGCCAGCTTGGGCCTGAAGCACCGCATGTTTAAATGGACCAAAATCCAGGCACACACGAGAGCAATCCAGTCTTAGGCCTGAGCCTAGGTTTACACGGGCGTTTTAATTAAAACCAAACTTGGGCCGCCTGAAATGCATCGGATCCCAGTCCATTCGAGATAGGCTGTTAAGCCTTGATCGCCCATTCAAAATGAATTTCAAGTATTCGTGGACAGCTTCAAGTTATTCGTATCTCACCATTTACAACAAAGGAAAAACGTGATTTACCTATTCAGATTGATGAAACAACTATCCTTTCTGATTTCAGCTTAAAGCTCGGATTATTTCTACTTATCTTTTGATGAGCTATTGGATACTATTAAGGTGAAAGAAAACATATACTGAGGATGTTAAATCAATGCTCAAACGATTCAGGGTTTCATGCAAGTTTACTTTCAGTACACATGAGATATCAAGAACTCGAAGTGATTTCCTATTTCTACTGCCTTCTGACTTTAATAATCAAATTATCAGGAACAAAACTAAACTAGCCAAACTGAAGGATAATTTTAGCTCACATTACTACAGTTTGAGAACTCTAGACTAAACATACAAACTAAGTTAGCTACAGCCAATTTCATTCCACACTCATCGATCTAACCCAATTAACAAACTCGAGATCCTTAAGCTGACTGATAATCAGTTGCAACATATAATTCAGATTAACCTAGGGCAATCTCACTTAACGTTCCACATTATTACAACTCAGTCTATTGCTCAAATCAATACCATCTTAATCGACTAACAACAAGTAATGATTTAAACCACTTAAACTATATCAGACAGCATCCAAAGTGCAGAGATCTGGTAGCAATTTTCATTTCAACTTCAACTTGGAATTACATGGAAGCAAATCAAGGAAGTGTACCTGGAATTGGAACAGAAATAAAGTAGAAGAAAGATCAGCAGCAGCAGAAATGCGAGCAGCAATACAACAGCAGTTCACAACAGCAATTTGAAATTCCAAACAGCCACAAACAGAACCAATTCAGCCCAGAAATATATTTATCAATCCATAAAGAGTTCAAGAATGTTTTGAACCAACAAGATGAATAGATTAACCCAAAACCGATTCGAATAAACCCAAATGACCTTCAAATTGACCCTAGAAATATACCACAGCAACAAAACACTCAAACTGATCCGAGAAGGTCTCGACTGAAACCAAAAGTTTACTGGAAAACTAAGTAGAAAACACTACTGATTCCAGTGGCTAGCAATCAGCTGATTTCTTCAGGAATAGTGAAACTCCCAAGAACTCTCTCTATTTCTATAACACTGACCCCAAAAAAACTCATCCTTCTGCCAAAAAAAATCCCCCTATTTATCTGCCAACTACAGCCCCTTTTCCAGCCTGTTTTAACACTAGGCCAAATTAAGAAATGTGTGTCTCCCATCATATTCCCTGACAGCCACTCCTAAGTGTCTAATTTCATTGTTTAGTTTAAAGGTGTATGGGCAATGCTATATTTTAATCAAGTCCTTGTGACCCTCCCCATATCATTATGTTATGTTCCCCACTAACACATTAGATTAAGGGTTAATTAAGTGTTTTACTGTCATCCCACTTAGCAAGACCATTTTGCTAAACCTTTAAACCCCAAATTACCCTCCTAAAGTTCGTGAAATTACTGTCCTAATTATTCAACTAAGGTCCTGGGAGTTCTAATTAGTTACAAAATGAGGCAAACATCACATTGCAGATAGGTATGAGTGAAAACAATCAAACAGTAAACACATACTGGAAAAAAGATGAAAGTCCGGATTTTTAACACAAATTAGAAGCAATTCAACTATAAGACAACCGGACTTCTAATGCTTAGTGGCAGTTTTTGATTATAACTAAAAAGAAAAATGAAGCATTCAAGGCACTGAATCACAACAAAGAAAATCAACCTAAAATGTAAAATCATACACTTAAAGACACGGACTATAATAACAATAAGACTAACAATTAACCGATTGAACTACTCAAATGAACATTGGAGTATTTAAACTAAACAAGAATCAGAAAAAGAAGCGGAATATTTACTGGATTAAGAATTAACTAAAACTGAAAACCTAAAGCAACGACTAATTACGACTAAAACAGACAAACAAACATATAGAAAAAAGAAAAGAAGAGGCTAAGAAGAACTCACTGTTCTTTTCTCGGATCCCACCAACATGCTTTTTCGAACTTGAGTTCCAGTTAGTATCATAAGTCTATTTCGTCAGAAATAGGCTTATAATACTAACTAGAACCCATTCGACCCTGACATCTTTGATACAGCCCCGAACCGTTTGAACCCTAGATCCGTCATTCGACGAGTTTTACTCAGATTTGATCCAATTTGGTTAGGGATTAGCGACAAGGAGGTCAAGGTGATTACTGGGTGTGATTTTGGGGTTAAGTGGACAGGCTGGGGTTTGGGACGGGGATCTTTGATCGAAGATTCGAGAGGTTATAGGATGATTCGAGGGATAAGGGTTAGGGATTCGGAATGGGGAGGTCGAGGGGAATCAGTGGTGTAAAGATGGGGTCGTTTGGACGGATTAGGGTTTTGTTCGATTCTTCGATCTAAGATTCGAAATGTTGGGTACTAATTCGAGGGAAACCGATGCAGGATTTGGAAAGAGGGCGTCGTGGGGAGGCTATGGTGTAATTTTGGGGCTGTTCGGACCACCGGAACCGCCGTGAGGCAATTGTGGGCGGAGGGCGGTGGTTGAAGGCGGTGGTTGTTGGGTCTGTCTCTAGGTTAGAGACGAAGGCGAAGGGGGGGTATGGCTTAGGGGACGGGGTATGGTTTAGGAATATATAGTGGGGTGGGGATTTGATCTTGGCCGTTGGATCATTCACGATCAACGGCCTTGATCACTTCACTAAGGAGGAACGGTGTCGTTTGGAGTAGTACTGGGGCGGTCCGGGTACTGGAACGGGTATGGGGAATGGGTCAACACGGGTTATGGGAGGGGTGATCTGGACCGTTGGATTGGATGATTGGACGGTCGAGATTGATTGGCGATGAAACGACGTCGTTTGGTATGGTCTCTTGGACCGGCCGGTTGGGCCTGGACATGGGGTGTAACATTGGGCCTGAACATTTCCTTTTTAAAACTGGCCCAGTCCGATTTTTACCCTTCTTCTCTTGTTTCTTTTTTTTTCCTTTTATTTTCTTTTTAATTCCTAATTACCAAAAATTCCAAAATAAATTGTAAAGCCAAAATTAACTTAGAAAAAATACTAATTAACCCTCAATGATAATTATCACACAAAATTAAATACAAAGATAATCACACAATTTGATATTAAACGCCAAAAAATGCAAAGTACATATTTTTGTGATTTTCATTCTCGCAAATCCAAATATTATTTAATTAATTCCTAATTGTAAAATTAAATCCTAAATGCACATGCAACACATGTTTTTTTTTTGTATTTTCTGCATTAAAGTAGAAATAAACATGCACAGACAAAAATACAAATAAATAACAAACAATACAAAACCATTTTATTTTTGAATTTTTGGGAGTAGTTCTTGTTGGGCAAAAATCACGTGCTCATAATATTCACTTGTTGAATCTTTATAGTACTTGATCTTCATTATTTTTAGCATATAAATCCTTTCCAACTGAATTTTTATACAGTTATTCTGTCAACGCAAAAATATGCAGTTATTTTGTTATTTTTTTGTAGATAAAGTGTAAAAATCAGTAACTAAACATTTTGTTGCTTTTAAATTCAATTTGTTGAATGTATAAAGTACCTGATCTACATTATTTTCACCATATAGCTTATTTCTACCTGAATTATAATCTAGCTATTATGTCAGTTACAGATATTGTAGTTTTTTTGTAGTTGTCTTTGTAGATAATTTGTAGATTATATTTAACAATGTGTTATTTCTTTTATATTCATTTGTTGAATGTAAACAATACTTCATCTACAATATTTTAAGTTTTTAACTACTTTCCTACTGATTTATAATGTAGATACTCTGTAAATTCCTGTTAATGTATTTTTTGTAGTTTTATTGTAGATAAACTGCAAAAACACATTAACAACTGTGTAAAGGATTCCAAAAATAGTAAAAAAGTTGTAGATTATATATATAGAAATCATTCATAAACAAATCACTCTATGAAAGTATTATCTCAATACAGAAAAATCTTAACTAACTACATTATGATCTTAAAAAACCTCAACAATTACACATCAAAATCTGTTATCCAGAACTAACTAACAATTTTTATGAAATATTCTGTTAACTACATAAAATTTTATTTCTTTTTGGGTGAATTCTTGCAAGATCTTTTGTTATGCCCTTCTCCTCCGCAGTTGCCGCATGAAACCTTGTACTTCTTTGAATTTATTTCATCATATGTTTTGTATCTTTCTTTTTAAGGTCTTTCTGGATGCCTTTTCCCTTCTTTAGGTGGATTTACTACTTCTTCAGTTATAGTTGTGGCACATTCCATTTGCTTTCATCAGGCAGGGGATTTACTGGTATTTCATAAGTATGCAAGAGGTTCGCCCTTGTGTAATTAGGAGAACAATATTATTCAAAAGACTCATCACTGTGTCTTAAAGAAGCCAAATCATGTGGACAAGGAAGTTCGTCAAGCTGGAATTGCCCACAACTACATATGTTGTTTTCAAGACAAACAATATAGTGCCTCACACCATCTAGTATTATATGGATGTAGTCTGTTGAAGCCCTCACCTAAGATTACATTACAATCAAAAAACAATTCATATACGGTTAAACTCAAACTATATACAAAATATATACAAAATATCTACAATATATCTACATTGTTCTGTATAAATTAATTTGATTCAATAAATGATCAGATCTTACTCTAAGCTTGTGCGACAATGTTCTGTTGTCATCCAACTCTTTGTTAAATTTGAACCCAAGGTATGTGAATGTACCCTTTTCTTTCAATAACTTTTCCTTCGTCCAACATTCAAGAAGGGTCCCCATATACTCTAATAGTTCTACTATCGGCAACTCTCTTGCATATTTTGTTACAGCATTCAATGACTCTGCAATGTTTGATGTCATAGTCCAAGTTCTGTTCACTGTAGCATGTACTCGAGACCATCTATGATAGCCAATATTGTATAAGTATGCTTTAACACGGGGGTCAATCTCTTCAATCTTTGACTTCCTTTCACTAAATTCATCAAGGGTGTATGACCGTGTCATGGTAAAGTATAATTCACTTAACTTAAGATGTCCCTTCTTGAACTTTGCCCGTATATTTGTCCAAATATGCCACATGCAAGAATAATGTGGCATGCCAGGATAAATAATAGATGTTGCCTTCAAGATACTCTCATTCCGATCCGAAACAACACACATATTTGTTCTTTCACTATATGCGAGTTTGAATTGCTAAAAAATCCACTTCTTTGATGTGTCATTCTCTGAATCAACAACACCATATGCCAATTGTAATATGGTACCTACATTATGTGGCAAAAAGCAATTAATTGGCTGTAGGAAAATGCAGAAGAAGACATATATATACAAAGTAAAACTTTTCTACAATATATCTACAATAAATTTGCAAGTACTAGAAAAAACATACAAGCTACAATATGTCTACAATAAAAATTGTTTCCTTGTCTTGTTATACTTGTCCTACTTCAATAGAACTTGGTGTACTATCTATTATTATTATACTTTCATATTCCTCTATAACGGGAGATGTTGGCATATCAAGTAACTTTAGTGTTCCAGACAAACTTACATGAAAATAAATATAAATAATGTTATAAACAATTTGTATAAATTTTGTAGATAATTTTTAGAAAGGTTGAAATTCTGTATTTCATATTAATTTTTCAAATGATATATAGTTTTATTGTAGAATAAATGTAGAAATTTTGTAGATATTATGAAAATACATACTGATATATATTTACTCTGACATATAGTTTATTTGTAGATAAAATGTAGATAAAGTGTAGTACATTGACATACAACCAGAATTTGATAGAAAAATTAACATCACACACCTGCAGCTGTGTTCTCATTGGTGATACTCAATTCCATATTGAAATCGCGAACAGTTATACATAGCGGATATGACCCTAAGTTTTTGTTTTTCTTTTTCATCTCCATGTATACACGAACACCCATATCGTTCCTAATTTTCATTGGAGGATAATGCTCGTTGACAATGTATTTGATTTCTATAATTTTTTCGGATGTATCGATCATTAATTGTTGTACTATTGTAGAAATCAATAAACTATAACTCGCATCATTATCGCCTACAATGCCATCGACCTGAAATTCTCTAAATCTCTCATAGCTATCCCAATTCCCATTCAGATGTAGCATAATTGGGATTTTGGACATAATTACGTTTGTTGCAGAAGAATTGTAGAAGATTTAGTCGTTTTTGGTTTGTGAAATCAGAAAAAAAGGTTGAAACAGAGTGTATCGCAAAAACAGAGTATGAAAAATTTGAAACGAAGCCGACGATAATTATGAATGTGCGTGATTTGCGTTGTGGAAGATCTGGAAAAATATTTAATTCCCCAATTTTAGCGCGCCTAAATAAGGAATCTTACCGCTACAATGATTTCTTATTTAATGCATTGTCTATATTTTGTAGAAATACTATTAGCATGAAGGGTAATATGCAAACTATGATCATATTTGGTAATATAATTTTCTATATGGTATAGGAACGAAAATTTCCCATAAATATACCAACCTGGCATAATTACAAAAATAGCAGTAAAATAGTTACAAAATTAGCAACAAACAAGAAGCGATGTCCGCAAATTTCGCTTACCCAACCTATCAAACATTTTCTATTTAATAGATATTCATTAAAAGGAATTAGATCCCATTTATTTACTTTTTTATATGTGTGTGCAAACTAAATATTTTAATTTATTATTATACGGCTGTAAAACTGTATAAATCTATATCCATTATCCTTTATTGCATATCTAAATGATTGTGTTTATTTATATACATGGTATAATGTATATTTAATTATGAATTTAAGGAAATATAAATTTAAAATACATGTCATATAAATACACCAATCACAATGTATAATAATGATATAATGTGTATTTAAAATGTGAATCAAAATATATAAATCTAAAATACATATTATATAAGTTAAAAAATACCAAATCTTATAATGCAAAAATTCACAGTATATACTAGAAAAGGGTAGGAAATGTGGATATACAGGGAGGTGGGGGTATCTTTGAGGAAGAGAGAGAAAATAATTTCTATTTATGGAATAAATATAAGTTATTTGAAACCTGCTATACTTATAAAAAAAAGTTATTTATGGAATAAACACAAATTAATGTTATTAATAAAGATATTATTAAATAAAAGATTATCCGCGTAAAAATCTCTTGTATATCTTCGCAACTTGTTAACTGGTCCAATTTGAATAGTGTAAAGCCATTTTGAAACAACAGAGGAGAGAATGGAAAACCTTTTGACAAAAAAGATTTTTTTTCTTTAGTTGGGACTTATTTAGTCCAAATTTGAATTTGACCCCTTTTTTGTCAATACGTAAATGATAGAGAGTTAAATTAAAAAATAATCAATTACTTAATTTCTTTGTGTATTTACTTTTTTGTTTCCCTCGGTGAAAAAACATAAACTTCGTGCATTTACTTTAGACTCCGCGTAGTGAAAAATTAATGACTGTGCCACTCGGTAAAGCTATTGTCAATAAGTAAATGATAGAGAGTTAAACTAAAATATAATTACATACTTATTTGATTTCTTCATTGTATTTACTTAATTACTTTTTTGACTTCCCTCGGTGAAAAATCACGATTTCGCCACTAAACCGAGGATTTTTCTCTTTTTACTTTTTTTTCCTTCCTTTGTTTTGGGCAAGATCGGAATGATAATTATGAATTAAATTTATACTTTACTTTTTTTAACAAAGTTGTGCAGGGAAAGCATATATATTCTCTTTTGTCCCTAAAATGTTATATCGGCTGTTCGTTATGGGAAAAAGTAAGAGCAAACATATAACTGAAAGTCTTTATTGACTATGCACTTCTCCAAAAGATCGAGGATGTCACACACCGTATAGGGGTGGGGTGGATGAAGTGAAGGTTAGCATCGGGAGTCCTGTGCGACAAGAAAGTGCCAACGTTACTAAAAGGTAAGTTTTATAAAGTAGTGGTTAGGCCTGCCATGTTGTATGGGACCGAGTGTTGGCCGGTTAAGAACTCACACATCCAGAAGATGAAAGTAGCAGAGATGAGGATGTTGAGGTGGATGTGCGGACATACAAGGATGGATAAGATTAGGAATGAAGATATTCGAGAGAAGGTGGACGTGGCCCCATGGAGGACAAGATGCGGGAAGCAAGACTCAGATGGTTCGGGCACATTCAAAGGAGGAGCACTGAGGCACCGGTGAGGAGGTATGAACGACTGACTGTGGTGGGCACGAGGAGAGGTAGAAGGAGACCTAAGAAATATTGGGGAGAGGTAATCAGGCAGGATATGACGCGACTTAGGATTACTGAGGACATGGCCCTTGACAGGGAATTGTGGAGGTCGAGCATTAATATTGTAGGCTAGGGGGAAGGTGTGAGTATTTCAACAGTTCACTAAAGTGAGACTAGCCAGTTAGCAGTTAGTCTTAGGATGCTACTGGTCAATTACTGATATAGGGCTTTATCTGCTGGATATTATTATATCTTCCATCTTTTTCGTACTTCCTATATTTCTTATACTGTTGTTATTTTTATTTTATGTTTGGTATGTTATTTTATTTTATTTTATGTTATTTTATTATGAATCTATGGATAGTACTAATATATCGTCTCTTGTCGCTTTCTTGAGCCAATGGTCTCTTGGAAACAGTCTCTCTGCCCCTCGGGGTAGGGGTAAGGTCTGCGTACCTATTACCCTCCCCAGACCCCACTAGTGGGATTATACTGGGTTGTTGTTGTTGTTGCACTTCTCTAAAAGAAATTAACGGAAATAGAATAATCTATTTCTTAAAAATAACCACCTCTACCCCGAGGGATAAAGATAAATTCTGCATAAACACTACCCTCCCAGATCTCACCTGTAAAATCTTACTGTAGTGAAATTTTACTAGGTTATTGTAAAAATAACAACTATTTTCTTCACATGGTTGTTGTTTTTCACAAATATTTGAAATTTTTTATTTGTTACTTTTATTTTAAAGAAGATTGGTCAAAACACCTAGAGAAAAAGAAATAATGTAGAATTACTTTTCATCATTTATACTATGGCACTTAAAATAACCTTTTTGAGTGCAGAGAAAAACGTGGTTAAAAAATTATTCTCAAATAGATTAAAAAAGTCCAATTATGATGTATATAATTTGGCGAAAATAGATATATATAATTGATGGAATGTCAAAACATTACAAGTGAGACCAAAAACATTACAAGTGAGACCAAGTGGTGCACTGATTTTGGTCTCATTTCCAATAGCATAAGGTGAATCAAATCCCCTACCAACCTTTTTGTTTAATTTTTTTTAAAAGTAATAATGCACGGCAAAACCTAAATCCGGCTCTGCCAATTACTACTAAATAATCCTTTCTGCCATAATCGTTTCTAAGTTTACAAAAGAAAAGGTGAAAAAGGAAAATATTACTCCAGTCAAAAACTACAAACAAAAATTAACATGTTTTTTCACAGTGGAAAAGAACTTCACATCAAGCTCTTCAAAAAAAACTGGAAATAATAATTCCCAAAAACTAAAACAAAAAAATAAGTTTAAAAAACTGTTTAAAAAACCTCATCACGAAATTCCACGTCATCATCATCATCATCGCCAGCCATGTATATTCATTCATTCACCATTTCACCTTAAAGAGAACCAGTCAAGCACATCCCAAGCAACGCGCCGCTGGGCGAGTGCCACGCGCTCATCGGAAACCAACGGCGACCGGCAAATAGGACAGTTAAAATTTAACGTATCCAACCACCCGTCAAAACACTTCTTGTGAAAAACATGCCGGCAGGCCAATTTCCTCACATGGTCACCATCACCCAACCGGTTCAAGCAAACAACACAGTTCGAACCGGACGCATCATCTCCTTGATCATCAAATAACGTATACGAAAACAACCGGTTCAAATTGAGCTGCTCGGCTAACATAACGACACCAGCTAAACCGGAACCGACGGCGTCGTATAGTACGTCGTCAATTTGAACCGGATTGAACAGTGAAGATAAGCCGAGGAATTGAAGGAAGGTGAAAATAAGGGAACGGAGATAAGTTGAGCAGTTGGCGAGAAGGGTAACGAGTAGAATTGGGATAGATTCAGAAGAAACATCGGTTAATTGGTTTTGTAATCCCATTATCGTGGACTGGAGTATTATTTTTTCAATAATGGGTTTTTATTCACTTTTGAAGCAAGCGGGTAGAGAGAGTTTATGTGTGTATATATATATATATATAGGGTGCTATGTTACTTCGTGTTGAAAGGGGATGGTGGGTTACGTGGGAAGGGATAGAGAAGGACAGGCAATTTAGGTGCTTTCAGTGTCATCACAGCGTATGTTGTACTTTAACCTTCCTTTATGTTGTTCTGGCTTTTCAAAAATATCTCTAGTACCTATCGTATTCTTCAAATATTTTAATTTAAATTAAATAATTTGACTTGATATTGAGTTTTAAAAAAAAAATTAAAATTTATGGTCTTAAAAACTTAAGGGATAAAGCTTTATAGGGTCATGATATTTGTGTGATTATTAAAACTTTTTATTAAAGATAAAAAATGTAAAATAAAGAATTTAAATTTAAATTATTTATAATTGTAGAAATGTGTCATTCTTTTTAAAACGGATTAATAATGAGAGTGTGTCATTTAAATTGAAACAGAGGAAATCCAATATATTTGAAGGATCTAATATGATGACATTTTAAAGAGTTCGTGAAACATTGGTTCACGTTACATTTGATTATTTGTGACAGTATTTTCTTTTTAGCTCGTTTTAAAAACAATGATAGCTTTTTAAATTTAAAAATAATTTAACTTTAATTTTTATTTTATCCTAAAAAAGAAATTTTTACAGCTACACATGTTATGAAATATTTATGATTATAAGTTTCAAAATTCTTATAATCATATAAATGTTACAAATATATTATACATAAATTTTAAAGTCTTTATTAGTATCTTCCTTAAATTTCGTGCTTGTTCAAACTTTTGCCATATAAATTAAAGCGGGGATAATGACTTCTAATCTAAGTTTCAAAATAAATATAAATTTCGATTGTGTATTGTTTTCTTTTGCACTTTTCACTTTTGAAATACATTATTATGAGCTTTGATGTCATGAGTAAAAGTCAAAGTATTAAAATTAAAGTTCACTACAATTAGTGAAAATAGAAGTTGATCTTATGTTTATGTCAATTGCTAAGTGGCAACTTCTATGCTTCAACAACATGTTATTTAAGTTTGGTATAAAATAACTTTCGTGACTTAATATTGATTTTAAAATCTTAGATTTAATCTTCTTTTGCTTTTTTGGGTAATAAAAAGAAGAAAGAATAACAAGAAAATACACGTAACTTCACACCATAACAAAAAATGACCCATGTTTTTAAGTTTTACCTTACCTAATCTATATTGTACATATTTTGAAAGCACTAGCAAATTCAAAATCCGTATTCTTACAATCATTGCTTTCAAAAGTTATAGAGTTAAATCTATCACAACCATTGCTTTCACTCTCTTTTCTTCTCACATCTCTACATATGCTTCAAGGGCCCGTGTATTTTCTGCTTCTCCCCTTCTGTCACCTGGTTGCAATTTAAGAAAATTGAAGAGTAAAAGTCCACCATTAAAGGCCACTCAAAGCTTTGCTTTCGAAAATATGATTTTTTGAGTTTATTAGTTGTTTGGATTGGGTGTTGTTCCAATTGATTAAAAATATCAAAAGGAGTTCAAATTTTAAATTTGAAGTGATTTGAACAAGATTTGAGTTAAATTTCAGAAAAGATGCGGGGAAGAAGACGAAGTCAATTGTTTGTATAATCTTGTATAATAGTGTATATGAGTGTATAAACATACACTACTATACACTTTATACACCTTTATACAAGCGTATGTAGATGAACTTTTTCCACGATTTTCAGTTGCAATTCTTGTTCAAAACTAGTCCAAATCTCCATTATAAATGACTTCAAATTTTATATATAACCTCTTATACTATTTTAATAAGTTTAAATAACACCCACTTCAAATTTCTCACAAAATCAAATTTGAAATTTAAACCCACGTATTTAAGCTTGTTAAAAATCTAATTTTCACCACCCAAATAGATTTGGTTTGTTAAACTAATATTTGAGTCACAGTTATTGATTCAAAAATTAACTTAAAAGTTTGAGCAATTTTTAAAAAAAATTTAAATAGTAATTTCGAGAACCTATTGAAGTTGAATGTTAAATCTTAGCCTATTATTTTTTGGCTAATTAGTTGTAAATTAAAATGTAGGCTATAAAATTGAAAAAGTAGAGAGCACATTTATTGTTATATGAAATTTTCTAGGAATCTTGCATACGACGAAAGTACAGCTTGAGCCTTGAGGATAAAAACTAGCGGGAGCGTGGAGATGGCGTGTGGGAAGCGCGTGACTTTGTTTAAGGAATAGTACTATTTTTATGAAGGAACAAAAGGGGGTGGCCAAAATAGTTGGAGAATTTCAATATTTTAATCAAATGACCTGTGGGGTGGGTCAGGTTTTTCGGGAGATAAAGATGAAGCTATAGTCCTAACTGCTCAATAGCGATATTCATAATTCGGTTTGGATCGATTTTTTTAAAAATAAAATTAAATCAAGTAAGTCGATTCTTTAAATATTAAAATCAAACTAAATTAATTAAATTAATTTTTTATCGATTCGATTTTTATCGGTTTTTTAATTTTTTTTTATTATTTATCGATTTTTTCTTAAATATGAGACATACACTACCAAACACATATTTCGGTGACTATATTTTCAACGTAGTCCTATCAAACGAATTGCTTTTTGAGAAATTTATTATTTACCAAAATATATTTATGATGATTTAATCAAATGTGATGAATAATTTAAATACTCAATTAAAAATTGATTAATTTTAACATGAAATATATTGTTGTACTTAGCAAAGGAAAAAAATTACCAATCACACTAGAATGTAAAGGTAAACAATTAGATTATTATAATACCGAAGAACTAGACTAAAAATACAAATGACTAATTAGCTAATATTATATCGAATATAACTTTTATATATATATATATATATATATATATATATATATATATATATATATATATATATATATATATATATATATATATATATATATATGTGTGTGTGTGTGTGTGTGTGTGTGTGTAGTAAGTTTGGTTCGTTTTTTCAGTTATTTTTTGATTAAAACAAAACCAAATCAAATTTGACCGATTTTTAAAATTCAAAACCAAAACCAAACCTAAAAAGTATCGATTTTTTTGGTCAGTTTGGTTCGATTTTCGGTTTGGTTTGATTTTCCGGGTTTTTATGAACACCTTTAGTACTAAGATTTGTACACTTTTGTAATGTTAAACATTTTCTCTTCCTCACCACCAAAGGATGTGATGTAGCCGGTAGGGCTACTCTTCCCTTAACCAAAAGTTTCGAGTTCGAGCTTTAAATATAAAAATATTTTTGGTTGGGAACGCTTTCCCCCAAATAGGATCATACGCGATGCGAATTTAAATATAATCAGATTCTAATATGGGTATCAGACACCAAATGAAAAAAAAAAAAACATTTTCTCATCCTCTTTCTTTATTCTTTCAAGCTTCTTATTTGCTACTATAGATATTGATAAAAGGTGTGAAGTAAATCCAAAATTATATGGGGCGAAGTTGTTTTAAAGTAATCAAAAATTTTATGGGTGGTCATTCAACTTTATGTTTATTACATAAAAATTATTTTTCTTTTTGGTTACGTAAAAGTCATTCAACGTTGTGTTCATTATCCAAAAGTCACTTTTCTTTCTTTTGTTATACAAAAATTATTTTACGTTGCTCTATTTATCACAAAAATCATCTTGGCCAGATTTTATAATACTTTTAGTTGAAAAGTCTATTATGCCTTTGGAATTATAAATCTTCCTATTTATCTAATATCTTCTATATTGTATATTATATAATATATTTTTACCTAGATATTTTACTTATAATTAAAATAACTTTATATTATTTTATTTATTATTTTATGATATATCCGTATATTTAATATTTTTCACTAACTCAATTTGTTTAATCATATTTAAACACATACATAGTTGAAAATATAAAAATATAAATATATTTATTTTTTAATATTAATTTGAAATAATAAAAACAGATTCATTTAACAAATTATAGTTTTTATAGCCAGGAAAAATTTTACAAATTTTTTTAAAGATATTTGTGTTTAATATTAAGTTTTTAAATCTTTTTCTGTTTATATTATTTATTTGTACTTGTTAATCTGATGTGTCAGTGTGCTAAATGTGGGGATTTTATTTATTGGATTAACATATATGGCTTGATTGATAAATCAATAAGCTTTGATTTTATAATTTTTATTAAAAAAAATTTATTAGGCATGTTTAAGAACGTTGACTTGAGATTTGTTTACAGTAATGTTATTGAAAAATTTAATAATACTACTGATATATCTTGAAAATTAATGCTAAGAAAAAAATTAAATGTATAAAATATATTATAAAAATAATAAATAATATAATATTAAGTTATTCTAATAGTAAAGTAAAATACTTGGCTAAAAGTATATTATATAGCATATAATATAAAAGGTATTATAAAAATGAGAGGATTTATAATGTCAAGGGTATAATAGACTTTTCAGGTGAAAGTTTTATAAAATCTGGTTAAAGTAACAATTGTGATAACTAGAGCACAGTAAAATGATGTTTGTGTAACAAAAGAGAGAAAAATAACTTTTGGGTAATGAACACAAAATTTAATGACTTTTACGTAACAAAAGAAAGAAAAATAACTTTTGGGTAATGAAAATAAAGTTAAATGACCACCCATAAAATTTACTCTCTTTTAAAGCTAACATACTTTCGTCTCAATTTATGTGACAGAGTTGGATTTCGAGAGTTAAATGAGTTTTTTTTACTGCAATATTTTTATATAATTTTTTAAATATTTTAAATTGTTAATTATTGTAACTTATAGTACTTTTTACGTAATTTTTAAATATATAAATTTTATTTTAAAAAACTTTGAACGAAAGTAAACAAAAGGAAAAGATCCTAAAATTGCATAGAG
This sequence comes from Nicotiana tabacum, assembly GCF_000715075.1. Lineage (NCBI taxonomy): Eukaryota > Viridiplantae > Streptophyta > Magnoliopsida > Solanales > Solanaceae > Nicotiana > Nicotiana tabacum. Next base: position 133,660,665 of record NC_134095.1, read on the forward strand.
GCAACGGCCGCAAAACACACCGAATAAAAATAGTCGGCCATGATCTGTATCAGATGTTTCATTGGTGGACACTTGCGGCCGTTGCCACATATTAGATTCTCAACTCTGCAAATCTCTTCCTTATATATAATAGGGTACACGTATATAGTATTTACCGTAAAATTGCTAGTTGTGATATATACAAGATAATGAACGTTATTTTTGGTAGGAAGTGACGAAAGCTCTTTACTCTTAAAGTGACTATACTTCTCCGTGGATCCGCATTAATTAATGAATTAAAAAACAGAATATTAATCTGTACAAACAATGTAGATTATAGTCTCAATTCAGCTCTTACGTGCTTTAATATTACGAAAAATTATACTGTATATAAGTAAAATATTAATTTTAAATATATATAACATATATTGAATATCCTTTGTCGAGAAATTTTTTTCAAGTTTGAACACTCTTAGGGAAATTTCTAATTTCGCCACTATATAGTGTAGGCAGACCTTACAACTATCTTGTAGAGATAGAGAGGTTGTTTTCAATAGACCATCGGCTCATGAAAGCATAAGCACCACATTAATGAAAGGGAAACACCGATAAGCCATGTAAAAACAACATAAATAACAAGAAAATAGTAAGATGACCGAAATGCAAGAAATGACAGGTAGTCATAGAAATTTACTACCAACAAAAAGCAAAAGTATGTACTAATACTACCAACATGAACAATCTAGCATATCTAACCTACTACCCTTATCTTCGACCTCTACACCTTCTCATCAAGGGTCATGTCCTCGGTCAGCATAAATAAAAACGAAGAAAGTACTATATATATATATATATATGATTTAAAGTAATCTGGGTCTATGTATTTTTGTAAAGAAAATTGCATCAGAATTTGTTATACTTGTTGTTTATGCTGATGACATAAATTTTGTTGGAACTCCAGCAGAGCTCCAAAAGGCAATTGAATATCCTAAGAAAGAATTTGAGATGAAAGATCTTAGAAAGACAACTTTGTCTTGGTTTACAAATTGAACATTTAATAGACGAGATCTTTATCCATCAATCTGCCCATACAGAGAGAGTCTTAAAATGCTTTTACATGGACAAAGCGCACCTATTGAGTACACCAATGATTGTTCGATCACTTGAAGTGAATAAGGACCCGTTCCGACCTCCAGAAGAGGATGAGGAACTCCTTGGTCCTGAAACACTCTATCTCAGTGCAATTGGTGCACTTATGTATCTTGCTAATGGCCTGACATAGCATTTTATGTTAATTTACTAGCAAGATATAGCTCTTCTCCTACACGGAGATATTGGAATGGGATTAAGCATATTTTGTAATAATTAAAAGGAACTCTTGATATGGGTTTGTTTTATGCTAACAAAGGTAGTGCAGATCTTGTTGGTTAAGCAGATGTATGTTATTTATTTGATCCCCATAAAGCTCGATCTCAGACCGGATACATGTTTACATGTGGGGGTATTGTCATAGCATGGCGCTCCATAAAGCAATCTATTGTTGCTACTTCTTCAAATCATGCTGAGATAATAGCAATTCATGAAGCAAGTCGGGAATGCATATGGTTGAGATCAGTGATTCATTTTATTCGAGAAAAATATGGTTTGGAATGTGATAAAAGATTTACAATTTTATACGAAGACAATGAGGCATGCATAGCCCAATTGAAGGGAGAATTTATAAAAGGAGATAGAACGAAGCACATTTCACCAAAATTATTCTACACACATGATCTTCAGAAAAATGATGACATTGATGTGCAACAAATCCGTTCAAGTGACAATCCGGCAGATTTGTTCACTAAATCTTTGCCAACTTCAACTTTTGAGAAGATGGTATACAAGATTGGAATGCGAAGACTCAAATATTTGAAACAAAATTTTCATCAAGGGAAGTGAAATGCGCGCTATACTTTTTTCCCGTATTAAGGTTTTTACTATGAGATTTTTCTAGTAAGGTTTTTAATGAGACAACTAAGAATGCGTTTTACTAAATATGTGTACTCTTTTTTCCTTCACTAAGATTTTTCTCACAAGATTTTTACTAGTAAGGTTTTAACGAGGTACATTATCTTTTAATGAACATTCAAGGGGGAGTGTTAGTATTATATTGTGGATGTTTATTTATTACTCCGTTATAGATAATCGTCCTGAGGAAGATTATCCATTTAGTATTCTATTGAAGTTTATCTACAAGCAGCTGATGCAGACAGGTTGCAAGCAACTTAATGAAATAATTTGCAGCAGCTTCTTATTAAATAAGCAGGTTGTGAGTAGCTCATACAGACAGCTTATAAGTAGCTCAAAAAATGCCTCACAACTGCTTCCTGAAACGCTTCACAACTATTTTCTTTCTTCTATAATTAGAGAAGTTTTCAGTTTATTATGTAATTCAGTTGAAAGTTGAACAATATATCAATCTATCTGTACGTCTCTTTGATTTATTTGCTTTGCGGTCTTTAGTTTTATTACAAATTTTAACAAATAGTCCAAACTTTTGTAGAAGACGAGTGTTATTGCCACTGACTGCTCATGCTAGTAGTATCCTGCCGTAATGCATATTTGTACGTGTCCTACAACCTACATCTAACTGGGATGAGTGTGACCTTTCCTAGGGAATGTAATTAGGCAAAATATTACGTACCACAATCTCATCATCTAAGCCTCTGACACACAACACATGCAATGTTGAGAATCCATGCAAAAGTGCATCTAGTCTAGTAATTAACAAGCTGCAAGCCACTCGACTCTTCAATTATATGCTCCTCAAGTCAAACTTTTAGCTGTAAATTCCAAAAAGTTTTAACATCAGATACTGCTTGTGCTTGGCATGATAATTATCTATCGTGTGCCTCATCATCCTTTGAGTAAAAACGGTGCCACTCAATCCTAGTAGCAATTGATGAACAGTATTGTGACGAAAGATTTTCGACGGCAAAAAAAACTTAAGGTTTGTTTGATACGAGGGATTTTTTTTTTTGGGAAAACAAGTGATTTTTTACTTAATTTTTCTATGTTTAATTAATTAGCAAAAAATATTTTTTTAAAATATATTATTTAGACAAATTTTATATGAGACGAAATAGGCAAGGGTGGAGGAAGGTGGTAGGTCGGATTTTAGGGGCTGGAGTGGCAGTGGCGATGTTGGGGTGGGGTTGGGGGTGGGGGCACATGGAATAAGGTGGAGAATATTGAGAAAGAATTTTGAAAAATATTTTTCTTTTTCTTATGTAGGAAAGTCATCTTCCTTCAATGATAGAGTTTATGAGAAAAATATTTTCTAAAATATTTAAGCCGATCAAAGATGAAAATATCTTCCTTTCCATCATTTTTTTAACTTGACGGGTACAATTTGCATTCACAGAATGTTAACATTAATCACATTACTTCATCATGATTAAATAGTATGTTGAAGTAAACATATATTAACTAACATTAGTTAAGTGATATATAAAAAACTAAGTGAATTCGGTATTTTGCTTGCATGAAGTGATTCATTCCCTCAAGGAAAAATACGAAGTGCTCCAATGTTGCTTAGTTTAGCTTTTATGAAAACTTTATTAATTCCTGGACTGGTCATATTATTAGTACTTTTACTTTTTAATCTGTTATTTTATCTTACCTTATAAATAAATATAAGCAACACTTAAATGCATTTTCAGATTTTATTAATGTTTTAACTCTTAATTCTTCGATAGTTCATCTCTTTAATAGTTCGTCAATTATTTTCAAGGCTAACCAAAATTTTTTTTGAGTCATTTCAATGAGTTTAAAAACCACGCGTTTCTCTTGATCATTAAAGCGACTCGAGTTTTCAAATAGTTAGACATGCTTTGAAAAGACCAAATTCAGCAACACTCCACGTTTGGCTACTAATTATAAGTAATTAAGAGATTAATTAGTTATATTATAAACGCGTTGGGCGGTGGATGATTAGGCCATTCAGAAAGCGACCATCTGACTAAAAGAAGATTTGCCGCGATCTTCGAACGCAAGTTGCAAGATTAAATTGTACTTTTTAAGAATTATAATCATAAATTAATTATCTGCAATTGAATAAACATAATTAAAAAAACAAATAATCATTCTATTAATTAATTAATTAATTAGGAGGAGGAAACATGAGATGAATGATCATTGGAATACAAAAAAATCGTCACCGTCTTAGAAGATTTGCATATCCACCGACCCACACCTTTTTGTGGCCAAAACCGCTCTACTTGACCCACCAAAAATAATAGAAAAAAAGAAAAGGAGCAAAACCTGATTTTTGTTTGAGTTTTCCTTTTTCTTTTGCAGGTGTGTCTACAGAGTCGTAACTAGAGTATTAAGTACGATTCAGTAATTTTTGCTTAATTCTGTATTTATATAATAAATTTATTAAAATATATAAATATTTAATTATAAATTAGATTAATAAAATGAGATATGAGTTCTAGTGACTAGTGAGATTATCTTCCCGATCTAATTAAAATTGTAAAAAATAGTTCTAATGGAATATTTAGCATCTAAGAGGTCATAACTATAATCGTAATGTCACAAGCACGATTAACCGACAACTCATTTTACAAAAATCCCTTCCCAACGTCGAAAAACTTCAACCTCAACTCAACAGAAAGATCCCTCTTTGATCAAACCACCTCTCCCACCGAAGCCCCCAGATAAACAGGTCCAAATGGAGGTGGAAACACCACAACACTCCTACAAGGAAATGCTCCTAGACAAACAAGCGGGTAACCAAACCAACTACTACGAAATGGAAAACCACCCAACATCAGAATTGGCTAAAGGGAAACACATCGATGACTCCATCCCACTCTCACCAGAAGAGAAGGAACGCCTCTATGCTCCTTGGAGGTACTCAGTAATCATCAAAATATTCAAAAGAAAGATGTCTCACCGCATGCTTCGATCTAAACTAATTGACCTATGGAAGCCATCTGAAACGTTAATTTTGATTGACCTAGGATAAGACTTCTTCATAGCAAAATTTAGCTTAGAGGAAAGTATGGTTAAGGCACTACATCTAGGGCCATGGTTCGTTTCTAGACACTTTCTATCCGTTCGAAAGTGGGAACCAAAATTTGTCCCCCAGGAAGCCACCCTCACTTCTACTGCCATTTGGATAAGATTACCCCAGCTACCAACAGAGTTCTATGACAAAGTCATCTTGGAAAAAGTTGGAAGGAAATTAGGTAAACTCCTAAAGATTGACCAATGCATATCCTCTACCATAAGGGGGAGAAATGCACGCATTTGTATTCAAGTGCCACTGGAAACCCCAGTGGAAACTTCAGTAATCATAGGAGACCACAAACAATCAGTGATATACGAAGGCGAAGGAACCCTATGTAACAGATGTGGTAGGATAAGACACACTGCACTAAGGTGCAACTATAAACCACACTCCTCAACAACCAATGGTACGCAAGAAGAAGCTCACCAAATGGAACCAACACCAGAGGAAAACGAATGGAAGACTGTCACTTTCCCACGAAGACGCAAGCAGGGACAGCCAAAGGCACCTATCCCCATGGAAGGTAGTGCACCAAAAACACAGCACACTCTACATACAAAAGAGGTACAGGTAAACATGTTCGATGCCATTTCAGGTACCAATCCACAATACTTTGAAAAACAAAAGAAGGCCGCTGGGCCCAATAAAAACATCACCCAGGGACCATCAAACGCCCAATCATGTGCCCAATCTAAGCCCACAGGAACAACCCATCATGGGAGCTAAGCAAAAAGCGGGGACAGACGCAGAAGACCCCACTAATTCAAACAACCAGCCCATTTCCCAAACGGAGGCTAGCCCAAACCCCAATGATTCAATCATCAAATTGGGCGGAATAGCCAATGGGGCCTTTTCTTTAAACTCAAACGGATACTTATCCGTGGGTACCACTGACAACCAATCTCCACACCCAAGCCCCACAACCTATACCTCTCATGCCAAAGCTACTGAAACACACGATAATGGAGAAAACCCAAGCGACAGAAATGGTAATCGAGTACCCTATCTGCACTCCTCTCCCTCTTCAGTCGAAAAGACCACAACCGTCACCTCCATTACATACCCAATTAATGAACAAGTAACAACCCTAACCCCAACACCTAGAAACCTTTCCACTATCCAAGATGTGACACCAGAAGGCTTTACGATGGGAAATCGATCCTTAAACACCACTCCCATCTTTACCCAAAATAGCAAATCAAAGAAACACAAAAATGGCAAAAAACACACTTCCGACCACCATCTCCACCCACAAACTGCCACCGAACCACCAACCGGCCTCTTGGTTGGAGGTTACCTTGCAAGGGCAGGGGATCTCTTATGACTTCACTCTGGACGACAAGAAGGTGACACTGATAGTCCAAAATCCAGCACACCTAGCCAAAGTGACAGTAGAAGCCCTGAACAAGGCATTAGTGGCATTTGGCCCTCTCCTATGGAAATCGATGGCCAGCTCCGACAGCCCATCACCGATCACAGACCCACAAGCTCTCAACAACCACATTCTTCAAAGTTTCCAATCTCTCCCATTCTTCTCAAACCTGATGAAGGAAGACCCAGTGGCAGAGACAGTGTTCACCCAGATTGATCTATCAACAACACCCTTATCATCCACACCAAAGAGAATGAACAAACCACCTCAACTTCAGAATATTCGACAAGGAGTCTCCAAAGCACTGGATTTACTGAAGAAGAAGAAGGATGTCACAGAAGAGCTGGAGCAGACCTACCCAACACCAAGAACGGAGTCGATTCTGCTAGACTCGGTAAGATCGATCGAATTCAGCACGGAAGTGAGCAAAATAGTAGTAGTCCTGTGCCCCAAGTCCATGTCCAAGTGTGGAATGAGCCTAGTCTCAGCCCAAACACATGGACAACTGAAACCACTACTAAATCTAACACCAATTCTAAGCCTGAAGAGGAAATCCCCTCCCCCACAAGTGCCAAGTCTTCCAAACCAATCGAGCCCTCAAGAGAGAGCTCACCAATCACCTACGTTCCCAATGATGAACTACATCATATTGAATGTTAGGGGTGGTAATAGTGCCGAATTCAAAATGCACTGCACAGAGATGGTGAGAATGCACAAGCCGACGATGTTAGTCCTTCTTGAAACTAAGATAGCTGACCATCAGACCTTGGCCTAGATACTAGACTTTGATATGATCATTCAATCCCCTGCGGTTGATCTTTCTGGAAGAATCGTGTTTATGTGGAAGGAAGATCGTGTAGCTGTGGAAGAGGTGGCCACCACCCCCAAGGTATTCACGCAATGGTGAAGATAAGACCTAATCACCCACCTTGGCTTTTTTTTAGCTATCTATGCTAGCAAAATCTTAGCAGAAAGGAAACTCCTATGGGAGCAGCTTATCACCATCTCTAATACATTACGAAATAACTGGTTCATAGGTGGAGACTTCAATGAAGTCTTGAAGGCCAGGGACAAGTTTGGGGGTAACCCTATCAACCTGAGCCGCAATAACCTATTTTGGAACTGCATAAATAGGTGTCATTTAATCGACCTAGGGTATAAGGGAAGCAAATTCACATGGACTAACAAAAGGTATTCTAGTAGAACTTCCATAATCCTAGAAAGAACTGTTAGGTGTTTTGTCAATGAGGGTTGGATTGAACAGTACCCTGAGGCAAGTGTTCAACACCTACCTAGGACCCACTCAGACCACTGTCCTTTAAAGATTCAAATGGAAGGGCCCCCAAGCAACAAACCCTCTAGGCCCTTCAGATTTGAAATAATGTGGACTGGCTATCCTTCCTTCCCCAGAATTATCAATCAAGCCTTCTCTGGCCAAACCCCCTACTCCAATCCACTTCCAAATTCAAGGATCTGGCAACAGAATGGAACCAACAAGTCTTTGGAAACATTTTCCACAAAAAGAACAGACTCTTGGCCAGAATCTATGGCATTCAAAAGTCCCGCAGCTACCAATTCAGTAGCTTCCTCCAAAAGCTTGAAATAGACCTTAATGAGGAGCTAAACAGTATCCTTAGGAATGAGGAAGACTTCTGGAAGCTGAAGTCCAGGATCAACTGGCTCAATGAGGGTGATGTCAGCACCAGATTTTTCCACACTTCTACCCTTAATAGAAGGAGGAGAAACAAAATCCTCTCCCTCAAGGATAACAATGGAAACTGGATCAATGATTAAAAAGAGATCCAAGAAACCATTGTCACCTTCTTTAATGAGCTCTACTCAACCTCCCACTCTGAAGTCTTTTGGACAACCACTCACCACTCCACAATGGAACATACCCTACAGTAAAGCCACAAGGCTTTCATGGACAGGCCCCTCCATATGAGTGAAATAAAAAGGGTTGTCTTCTCCAGCAAACCCTTCAAATCACCAGGACCTGATGGCTTTCACCCATTCTTCTACCAAAAATACTATAACATTGTTGGGGACTCTGTCACAGAATTCTGCCAAAAATGCTTCAGCACATGCTCCATAGATAACACCATGAACCAAACCCTCTTGTTCCTAAGCCCTAAATGTCCACAAGCTTCAATGTTAAAAAACTTCAGACCCATTGGACTTTGCAAGACCATCTACAAAACTGTCACAAAAATAATAGTGAATAGGATCAAACCTATACTGCACCTCATCATAGGACCAAGCCAAGCTAGTTTCTTAACCAACAGAAGAGCCTGTGACAATGCCATCATTGTCCAAGAATACATCAACCACTTCAGGAAAATGAATAGAAGGAGTGCCAATATGATCTTAAAAATAGACCTTGAGAAAGCCTTTGACAGGCTGGAATGGTCTTTTATCAGAGACACCCTAGATGCCTTCAATTTCCCTAAGGGTCTGTCCAAACTCATCATGTCCTGCATAAGTACTTCCTCCATCTCAATCCTTGTCAATGGGGGGAAAACTGATCATTTCAACCCTTCAAGAGGCATCAAACAAGGGGACCCTATGTCACCCTACCTGTTCATTCTGTGTATGGAAAGGCTATCTAGATCCATTGACAAGGTAGTCATGCAAAACCAATGGCACCCTATCAACATAAGTAGGTCTGGACCAAAAATCTCCCACCTTTTCTTTGCAGATGACCTCACCCTCTTTGCTAAAGGTAACATCAGGAATTGTAATACAACATTTTCCGTATTACATAGTTTCAACAATCAGTCAGGACAAAAAATAAACCTAGCCAAATCCAGAGTCCTGTTCTTCTCAAACACTACCCAAGATACCTCCTAACAACTCTCCAACCTCCTATCCATCAAACACACCACCTCCTTTGAAAAGTATCTTGGTTTTCCAATCTTTCACAAAAAATAATCAACCTCAGATTTCCAGTTCATCATTGACAATATGCAACACAAGTTGGCTGGCTGGAAAACTAGATTCCTCAACATGGCTGGGAGAACTGTCCTGGCAAAAACCACCCTAGGCACCATCCCATGCCATGTAATGCAATACATTACACTACCAACCAAAATAACAAATCAAATTGATAGAATTCAGAGGAACTTCCTCTGGGATACCACCCCTGAAAAGAAAAAAGTTCATTTGATTAAGTGAGATGTAGTTAATAGAACAAAAGTTGAGGGAGGGACAGGTCTGCAAAAAGCTAGTTTTAAAAACAAAGCTGCTTTAGCAAACCTGACATGGATAACTTACAAGAATACCAACAACCTTTGGGCTAGAGTCCTTATCCACAAAAATTGCAACATGTCCAGACCTGCTCAGGCTGTGAGACACCATGGGAACAATAAATCACCTACCTGGAAGAGCTTACTAAAAGGCTGGGAGACATGTAGCAAGGCCAGTAGATGGGTAGTTAATAGAGGAGATAGGGTCAGCATCTTCAATAATACCTGGATTCCTAATCAGCCTGCCCTCAGGCATTTGATAGAGGGACCTCTAACCTAGAATGACCTTCAAATTAAAGTGGAAACAATCCACAATATGGGCACTTGGGACACATCAACCCTGTTATTTGACCTCCCTCCCCATATCCAAAACCTCCTTAAGGCCGTGTTTATTCCAAGGGTAGCCACTAAGGAAGATACTCTAATATGGGGCATCACAACCAATGGGCAATTCTCCAACAGCTCTGCATACTCCATCATAAGCAAAAGTACACAAGCTCATTTTCCTGGAGAAGAAGACCACTTCAAGTGGATATGGAAACTACAAACCCCAAACAAGATAAAGTACTTTACCTGGCTCCTAACACACAAAAGACTACCTACCAGGAGCTTTTTACACTTAATTGGAATAAACTGCCCCATCCACTGTCATTTCTGTGGTTTTGAACAAGAAGATATTGACCACATCTTCTTCCTATGCCCCAATGTAGTCCACTTTTGGAGTGCCATCCGGTCAAAATCTTCAGCCCCATCACCCTCCAATCCTCTCAGTTGTAGTCACCTTTGGCAAACAGTTTTGACAACTCTTAAAGGTGTAAAGTATAATGACTATCTTAACTAGGAGAATCTCATTCCCTACTGCCTCTGGCACATTTGGCTGGCAATGAATAATAATGTGTTCAATAACAAAAAAGAATCCATCAATGCTAATAACACCATTGCTAAAGCTACTGAGTATTGTCACACCTCCTTTTTACCGCGCCCGCGGGGCGCGTGGGGAGTTTTCTCCAATTAAAGGACAGTCGAAACGGGATTTGTTTGTTTGTTTCAGAGTCGCCACCTGAGAATTTTAAGGCGTCCCAAGTCACCGGTTTTAATCCCTGAATCGAGGAGAATATGACTCTGTCTATTTAACAGTCTGCGCACCAGAAATCCGGATAAGGAATTCTGTTAACCCGGGAGAAGGTGTTAGGCATTCCCGAGTTCCGTGGTTCTAGCACGGTCGCTCAACTGTTATATTCGGCTTGATTATTTGATTAGCTAAATACATTTTTTATTGCATGATTTTATTGTTACCGCTTCTATTTAGATTTAAAGTCCCTTCTTTGAATCGAATCACGCGTACGTATATTCGTGTTATAAATTATATTTTTAAAACATGCGTAGTTGTGTCACGCGCACGTGTACACAATAATATAGATAATATTTTTATTAAAATAATTATTTTCGAAATTATGCTTTAAATAAAATCAAGAACATTCGCCCTTTTGGTATAATTAAGTAGTGAACCTCACATCTCGGGTTTTATGAAATTAATAATGATATTCTCCGAGAAATCCCTTTTATTAAATATTCGATCGAAGTTGCGCGAACGCATAATTCGAATTGCCTTTAGAAATATAATTAGGTTACGCGAACGTATCCCTAATAACAAAAATATTCTTAATAGTAGTATAGATTTTCCATAAATTGTTGAATGTTAACCGCAAATTATATTTTTTGCGTAAGAATTATATTTCTCCAAGCCATTCAAATTTAAAAGGGTAAAAATAAACGTGGGATTAATAATACCATTTTTCCGTAAATACAATATATGCATACCCAAAAAATGAATTACATATAAAACTAGGAAAGAGAATTAATTTGATAAACAAACTAATAGTTTTCGAAGAAATTATATCTCCTTCTCATCTACCTGTTTTTAGTCCAAAGTTATAATGGTTTGGTTAATGTTTGCAATGGAAGATAAGAGTCAAGTTGATAAGAAAAAAGAAATATTACAAACTGATTCAATAAAATTGCTTTATATACAACGTAGTTGTTCGTCGGAACCATTCATAATATTTTAACGTCGTAACAAGCTAATCAATTCGTCGGAACCATTCATAATATTTTAACGTCGTAACAAGCTAATCAATTCACCTTTCTTATGGTTATACATATACCCGTTATCTTACCATATATGAAAAAATACAATCAACATCATTTTAACCTTATTCAACAACAGAGGTTAGAATGTAGTTTTCTTGATATTTCTATTCTACTTTACATTTAGCTAACAATGTTACGGGATGTAATCAATGGCCCATTTTTATGTCATATTCCCTATTTTGACAATTCAAATATAACTATACTAATGAGATTTCGAAATGGATAATATTATTACAAAACTTATGCAAACTTTTAAAAAGAAAATGATTAGATAATAGTCTTCATGTCAAGCATACTACTTTGTTAACCAACTGAAATAAACTGAAATTTAAACTAATAAAATTTAAATGAGTAGAAGACATCCTTATAATTCCAAACTTCATTTACTTGCCATGTTGAAGCTTTTCATGACATGAATTTACAGATATGTACCTGATATTGGAAGCAAAAGAAAATGATGATGAGAATCAGCAGCAATAATAACAGTACAATAGCAACAACTGCCCAGCAACAGTAACAACCCAGTAACAGACCGGTGGAGTAGTAATCCCAAAAACAAAAGCTTTAAGCTTTAAATGAAACAACAACCATTAATACTAATTTCAAACAAAGAAAGAAAGAAGTAGATTTTTTTTTAGTTTTATTTTTATTTTGAAAGCTTAAATATTTTTCGGAATTTTTCTCTCTTCTATTCTCTGTCCGTTTTTTTTCTCTCTATCTGTGTGTGTATTTTTTCTCGTATCTTTTCTGTTCTCTATGTCTTGTGTTCAAGACTTCTTCTTATAACCCATCCCATAAACCTTTCAATTAATTAAAATCCATACTTTTTCTCTACCCAACCCATTATCTTTCCACTCATCCCCATTACATTAAATAAACATATCACATCACCCCATTATATTTTGTCCCCCATGCTTCATTTAAAATAATGCAAGATTCCCCCTTTAAATTAAATCTTGTCCCCCCTTTATATTAAACAACTATATCACAACCCACCCCATTTCATTTTGTCCCCCATGCTTCAAATAAACAATTTCAAAATGTACAATTCCTAAACTACCCCCTCCGACCTTACTGAAATTACCAAACTACCCCTGAACGTACTACAAATTTACCAAACTACCCATCAGCTATAACACATCAATTAATCAAACTTAACCAAAATATAGACAATATGATCAATTTCTAACAATGTTCAAACAACAATATGAACACGGATGAACATCATAACAACAATATCACATGAACACGATTTTAACAACATTTCAACGACAAATCACATGAACACAAATTGAACAACAAAGAACAACTAAAATTTGATTGAACAATATTTTAGCAACAAACAATCCTATTTTCGGATTCAACAACTACAACAAACAAGTATATTTAGATTTCTAACTTCAATCATATTGAACTTAAAATCAATTCTAACAACATTACAACCAACAATTCCTATATTAAACTTTATGAGACAAATTCAAGAAATAATCACAAATGATAAACAAGAAATCAAGCTATACAAATTTCGGATTCAAGAACAAACAAACATAATATGAACATGAATTAAATCTAAAAATAAAAACGATGGATTCAAATGATTAAAACCAACATACTTCTCTTATTACAACTAAATTCTTTAGACAAATAACAAGATCGACGAAGAAACAATTATGAACTTAAACTTGAACTTAACAATATTAACAATTTCTAACAATACATAAACACATGAAACAAATTGAAGAAATAGTTAATTAAATTTCAATTTGAATCTAACAAACATCAAACTAACAAATATTCACTTAAAAAATAATACAAACATGAAATGAATATGAAAACAACTAATTAAACTTCTATTTTGAAATCTGAAAATTAATTTAACAAACAACATGAACATGAACAAAACCAAAAATCAAATATCTAAGCATAGACATGAACAAAACAAACATTCGTCGATTTTAGATTCGAAAAATATCAAAACAAAATATGGACAAACATAAAACTCAAAATCTACTAACCGGATCGAACGACATACGTACGGACTGTTTTGACGACCCAAGCATCGAGCGAATGACGATGAACTTGGATGGAAACAATCTGTCCGGAAACGAATCTCGCACCAAGATAACTTGACGCCGAAGACGACCACGAACGGACGACCAAAGAAGGTGGTCATTTGGCATCGTTTAAAAATGAAAAATGGCAGCCCGTCACAAGCAGAAGGTAGCAGCAGCTCGATTAGCGAAGAAGACGCATCTACGGCAGCCATGGATGGAGGTCGAAGCTCGAGCTTTGACGAAGAACGGAGAAGATGAAAGAAACCACCATGGATGACGATGGCAGAAGCTGTGACGGGCAGTCGCGGGGAGCTTGGTGTTGAAGATGATGAGCGCGATGCAGCAGCTCGGAGACAGAAGTAGTCGCGGAAATCTCAACTGTGAGCTTTCATGGTGGAGCTCGACGGATTGGTTGTTGGTTCGGTCACGTTTGGAGGTCGTTTGGTTGAGCCGGGGTCGTGAGGGTGACGTGCGTGTATGTGTGTGAGTGTGACGTTGGGCAGCCATGGTTGAGCTTTGACGGGGAAGCCATGGATGACCTTGGAGAAACTTGAGGAAGAAGAAGAAGATAGGAGGGGGGGCGGATGACTTCTTAGTCTTTTTAGGGTTTTTTCTTCTTTTTTTCTTTTGTTTTGTGTTGTAAAATGTAAGACAAAGGGGTTTGGGTCTTTTGGGTTATGGATTGGGTCGACCCAGTTCGAAATGGACTGGGTCGTAGGGAAGATTGGGCCATTTTTTGGGCCTATGGCTTGAAATCGAAGAAGAGGCCCAATTCCGACTTTCTTTATATTTTCGCTCTTTTTTCTTCTTTTATTTCTCTAAAACTAAATTATAAAAATACTTAAACTATTATTAAGAATTAAATTAAGTTATAAAAGCGCAGATTAACTCCCAATAACAATTAACGCACAATTAAGTAATAATTAAGCATAAAATTGTATATTTGGACATTAAATGCTAAAAATGCAAACGATGCCTATTTTTGTAATTTTTAATTTTTGTAAAACAAATTTAATTACTAACAACTATAGAATTAAATCCTACATGCAAAATGCGACATATTTTTGTATTTTTTATTAATTTATCAAATATACACGCACAGACAAATACAAATAATTATTCAAAATATCACAAAATATCACAAAATTGCACACCAAAGAAAAATCATTTTATTTTTGGATTTTTTGGGAGTAATTCTCATATTGGGCAAAATTCACATGCTTACAGCTGCCCCTCTTTGCCCGAAGACACGAAGGATTTTCGTGCAAAGATAAAGCGAGCGATTTTTGCCCATCCGAGTACTCCGTGTGAAGCATTTTTTTGAAAAAGATTTGACCGAACCTTTGCTTCAAAGGTTTCCTACATATCCTGGGCTAAACAGGAATCAGGTCAATGTAGTTCAGGAAATTTTGGTAGCTGGGACTACCGGGGAACTGCATTGTTACTGTTGTTGCATGCTATTACCACTGCTTACCGATCTCCTTGTTTCACCATGCTTAAAAGAAAACAAGAAGCTAGGCTAGAGTACAATTTGTTTTTGTTGCCTTGCTTCCTTGTCTGGTTACATTTCCTCCGGTGCTTTTCTTCTTTTTGACACATGCACTTGAGTTTGTGCTGTGACCTCTTGTTGCAACCTTCTGTTTCCCGGTGCCGAGGAATTTTATTGTTTCCTGCTAGGGATTCCTATTGTAACCCTCTGTTTTATTGTCCTCTGACTTGATCTTGAAATGTATGCCTCTGTTATCTGGGCGGGATCCCAACTTCAATACTTGAAAATTAAAGACTTGAAATGTATGCCTCTGTTATCTGGGCGGGCTCCCAAGTTCAATGCTTGAAATGTAAAGACTGCAATGTATGCCTCTATTGTCTGTGCGGGTTCCCAACTTCGACGCTTGAAATATAAAGACTGAAATGTATGCCTCTGTTATCTGGGCGGGCTCCCAACTTCAATGCTTGAAATGTAAAGACTGAAATGTATGCCTCTGTTCTATGGGCGGGCTCCCAACTTCAACAACTGAAATGTAAAGACTGAAATGTATGCCTCTGTTATCTGGGTGGGCTCCCCACATCAACAACAACTTTTAAAAATAAGCGCCATTCCTCTCTTCAGGCGGGCTCCTGACTTCAACAACAACTTTGAAAATATTCGCCATTCCTCTCTTCAGGCGGGCTCCTGACTTCAACAACAACTTTTAAAAACGCCTTTCCTCTCTTCAGGCGGGCTCCTGACTTCAACCAATACATCGCCATTTCCTTTCTTTAGGCTGGCAAGATTTCAACAACTTTTAAAAATGCCTTTCCTCTCTTCAGGCGGGCTCCTGACTTCAAACCATACATCGCCATTCCTTTCTTTAGGTTGGCAAGATTTCAACAACTTTTTTTAAAAACACCTTTCCTCTCTTCAGGCGGGCTCCTGACTTCAACAACTACTTTGAAAATAATCGCCATTCCTCTCTTCAGGCGGGCTCCTGACTTCAACCCATACATCGCCATTCCTTTCTTTAGGTTGGCAAGATTTCAACAACTTTTAAAAACGCCTTTCCTCTCTTCAGGCGGGCTCCTGACTTCAAACCATACATCGCCATTCCTTTCTTTAGGTTGGCAAGATTTCAACAATTTTTTTTTAAAAATGCCTTTCCTCTCTTCAGGCGGGCTCCTGACAACAACTTTGAAAATAATCGTCATTCCTCTCTTCAGGCGGGCTCCTGACTTCAAACCATACATCGCCATTCCTTTATTTAGGTTGGCAAGATTTCAACAATTTTTTTTTTTTAAAAAAAATGCCTTTCCTCTCTTCAGGTGGGCTCCTGACAACAACTTTGAAAATAATCGCCATTCGTCTCTTCAGGCGGGCTCCTGACATCAAACCATACATGGCCATTCCTTTCTTTAGGTTGGCAAGATTTCAACAACTCTTTAAAAACGCCTTTCCTCTCTTCAGGCGGGCTCCTGACTTTAAACCATACATTGCCATTCCTTTCTTTAGGTTGGCAAGATTTCAACAATTTTTTTTTAAAAAATGCCTTTCCTCTCTTCAGGCGGGCTCCTGACAACAACTTTGAAAATAATCGCCATTCCTCTCTTCAGGCGGGCTCCTGACTTCAAACCATACATCGCCATTCCTTTCTTTAGGTTGGCAAGATTTCAACAACCTTTTTTTTAAAAATGCCTTTCCTCTCTTCAGGCGGGCTCCTGACAACAACTTTGAAAATAATCGCTATTCCTCTCTTCAGGCGGGCTCCTGACTTCAAATCATACATCGCCATTCCTTTCTTTAGGTTGGCAAGATTTCAACAACTCTTTAAAATGCCTTTCCTCTCTTCAGGCGGGCTCCTGACTTCAAACCATACATCGCCATTCCTTTCTTTAGGTTGGCAAGATTTCAACAATTTTTTTAAAAATGCCTTTCCTCTCTTCAGGCGGGCTCCTGCCAACAACTTTGAAAATAATCGCCATTCCTCTCTTCATGCGGGCTCCTGACTTCAAACCATACATCGCCGTTCCTTTATTTAGGTTGGCAAGATTTCAACAACTTTTAAAAACGTCTTTCCTCTCTTCAGGCGGGCTCCTGACAACAACTTCAATTTTTTCATCCTCATTCTCCAGGTGGACGCCTGACTTCTTTTTAAAATTCTTCATCCTCATTCTCCAGGTGGACGCCTAACTTCTTCTTCAATTTTTTCATCCTCATTCTCCAGGTGGACGCCTGACTTCTTCTTAAATTCTTGCATCCTCATTCTCCAGGTGGACGCCTGACTTCTTCTTAAATTCTTCATCCTCATTCTCCAGGTGGACGTCTGACTTCTTCTTAAATTCTTCATCCTCATTCTCCAGGTGGACGCCTGACTTCTTCTTAAATTCTTCATCCTCATTCTCCAGGTGGACGCCTGACTTCTTCTTTAATTCTTCATCCTCATTCTCCAGGTGGACGCCTGACTTCTTCTTCAATTTTTTTTTCATCCTCATTCTCCAGGTGGACGCCTGACTTTTTCTTTTCTTTTTCCTTCGCTCTGCTTTGTTCTTGCTTGCTGGGGATAATACCACTGTGGGAGTCTCCTTTCTTCCCCTCCTTCAAATTCAATTTTTTTTTTCAGAATTTATTTTCGCTCAACACTGCTAGGGATAAAAGTGTTATCTTCTTGGGATAATGTTGTTGAGGATAATGCTGCTGGGGAATTTTATCCCTTCAAATCAATGCTTCATTCTTCTGGAAGCTGCTGAGAATGATAATGGTTTTTGCTTTTCTGAGCACAAATGTCATCCATTTGTTCTGTCTGCTGGGGAACAACTTCTTTTATTAAAACTTGTTATGCTGGGGGTAAAACTGGTTCAAAACCACTTCCCTTGAGACTGGTGCTATATTCATTTTACCCTGAATGGGTATCTGACTTCCAGAAAATTTTCCAAATGAAAGGAAAATTTTCTGCCCCAGTTTGACAGTCTCCCTTATGGCCTGCATTTCTGTCATCAATGCCACTTCCTTTACTTGTTTCAATTTATACAAAATTTGTTAGTTTAAAACGCGGTGGTTGGTTGTGATACTCCCACTGGGATGGTTTTCCCTTTTCCCTTCCTTGCTCTGCGTTCCACAACTTGTTGGGGATGATATTATTTGCTGGGGATAATCCTTTTCTGCTGGGGATATCCCTCTTCTTTCGTGGCATGGCTCGGAAACTTGCATTTTCCCGACCTTTTAGTCTCGCATGAATTTCCCAAATCATGCTTATTGTTTTTCTTGTTTTGTCCACGGGCTCTGGTCTTGAGGTTTAATAACCTTTGATTTCGGCAAGGATATCCCTCTTGACACTCGTCAATCCTTTTGCTGGGGATATCTTTCTTGACACTGGCCTCGCGCTTGTTCCTTCCTGACTATATCACTTAGATGTACTAGTCAGATCTTATCTTGGAAAGCTGATGGTCTACTTTGAAGTCATTTCCCACTGGTCTTGACCAAACAGACTCTACTGGAGAAATTTCTATGAAAGGAAAAGATAAAAGGGAACAGAATAAAAGACAAAGGAAAAAATGACTCTTTAACAAAAGAAACTATAAATAAAAACCTATCAAATGAAAACACTGACTCTAATGGTCATGACATGCATATGTGGCCTATCCTTCGTCATCAATCGTCTTTCAAGGTCTTCCCTTGACTATCCCCCATCTGATTCCCAATCTTATTCGACTTGTAGTGCCCGAAGGGTTTTCACTATCAAGCCTCTCTCATTTTGGGTTTTTCTCTCAGCTTTCATCGCCTTATGGTGTCTGTGAAGATTTTCACCGATAAGACTCTCTCATTTATATCACTTTCCAGCTGGGGATTTGGAGTGTTGCCGGTATGATTCTCTCTGCTGTGGAACAGAATGTTATGTTCGTCGGTAAGATTCTCATTTGTCTGACTTGGCATCTTTTGCAGACTGATCAGAAGGTCTTTCTTTGGACCGTAATGTGTTTTTTGGATAGGCTAGAAATAAAGGGTATTAAAGGCTCAAAAAAAATAAAAAAAATAAAAAAAATTGGGGTTCAAAATTACAACCTTCGAAATCATATTTGTTTACAACAAGCGCAACCCTTGCCCCAGTTTCTTGCTTGGGGATTATTTATTTATAATTAAAAAAAAAATTTATTACACTGGGCGCACTATGACCATTGTGGCCATTATGCACCCTTTGATCGAGCCGTGAAGCGCCTACGTATCCTCTTTGAGGAATCAGGTCAAACGTAGTTCCCAATTCCTCTTTTTCATTTGACTTTTTTTTTTCACTTTTCTTTTTCTTTTTTTGTTTTTTTTTTTTAATTTTTTCTTTACCTTCCAGGCTCGTATTTCCTAGTCATTGCTATTGATTCCGAACGAGGGGTATGAAAGAAAATAAATAAGGCTCAAAAGGGGTAACGAAGGATAAAGTGTTTAGGTAACAGAACAAAATGCCTTCGTCATTCCAGTCTTCAAAACATGCCAAGTGCAAACAACACAATTGAACATAGATTTATAGTCTCTTCCGATGGTGCTGGACTTGACAATTATGTTAAACACTTGCTTTTTCATTTGTCATTTCTAAAGCACTGCTGGGCGACACTCTCACTCTCATGCACGACCCTCATGCCAATTTGGCGAATCTTGCATTTAACGGTTTTCTTTATGTTTTACTTGCCCCAGTTCCACATGGCTCGGGTTTCAAATAATATCAAACCGTTCTTATTTCCTTTAAATGCTTTGATCACCTTCCCAGGGTTTTATGATTAACTTTATAGACTAGGCCCAAACTGTGTGCGCATGTCATGTCCCTAGAATCGGCATTCAACGAAAATGACAAAAGGACTAAATAAAAAGATGACTGGAAATAATAAAAGACCGGCTTTTGTATTAAACTTCCGGCGAAATGGTTAGAAAAACAAACAAAACAACCAGAATAAAATCTTAACACAACATCAACAAGACTTAAACAAACTGATAAAAAATGGAAAGATAAGAAGGTTTGACACAAGACAATATTCGGATTACAACCCTAAGAATAATCCGGATAACAGAAATGACAACAAAATAAACCACCAACAGCTTCTCTCTTGCTAACCATGGAACGGAGCGTCCTCCCATTTTATCAAAATTGGCATCTTAGCCACTAAGCTTTGCATTAGTATTGCCAAGACCATTATCAGCTTCCATATCATCAACCTCCGTCAACAAGTTCTCGATAGGGTTCGAGTGCTCCATGTTACTGTTATCGATCACAATCCGCCCTTCTTGGATCATTTTCTCTACTTCCCTTTTCAAATTACGACAACTCTCAATGTTGTGCCATATGACATTGGAGTGGTACGCGCATTGCGCTGCCGGATCAAAGTTTCTTGCATGTGGATCTGGAGTATATGCGGGGAGCGGCTCAATCAAGCCAGCATGCTTTAGCCTTTCAAACAGACTTGCATAAGATACTCCGATAGGGGTGAGAGCCTTTCCTCGTTTGAGCAACCTTTCGTTCCTAAATGCTTGATTGGGCCGGAAACCTGATCCAGGGGGCTTCCGGTAGGCTTGTGAGGGTGGATAGGCCTTCTGTGGAGCTGGGTATTTGGAAAGTGAAGCCCATCTTTGGGAATCTCGTGGAGAGAAGTAGCATTGGGGAGGGGAGTAGCGTGGACGAGTGATGGAACTACTGGGGTAGCTAGGAAAGCTGTCATAAGTGGGTTGGGATGGAGAGTATGGGGGATGGGTAATGCCAGAGTTTGAAAAGCTTGGTGGTGGTGGGGGTGGTGCTTTCCCAGTTATCCATGCCTGATACATGTCTGCCACATGGTGTCTAAGCATTTTCACTTCTTCTACCAACCCGTTGTTCTGTTCGACCAATTGTTGTCGGTCATCAGTACCGACCCATCCTGTTCTGAGGTTCTGTGTCATTTGCTTTGCAGGGAGGAGTTACCACAACCAACCACTTTTCTATATATGAACACAGCAAAGGGAAGCCATCACGTTAGTGTCAGGGCATTTGACAGATAATCATATATTAGAGATGCAATGCACCTAAGCAGTTAAACCATTCTATCAGAGATGCGATGCACTTGCGCTTTCCTTTATTTTTCTTTCTTCCTTTTTTTTCTTTTTCAGTGGTGGTCGAATCTTATGGAGATTGCCTACGTATCATGACCCCGCATGAATCAGACCTTGCGTAGTTCGGACCAATAAAAGATAAGCAATACTAATCATTTTTTTTTCAATTTTCATATTGGGTTTCAAAGGTTTAAAAATGACCTACAAACTTGAAAATCAAACGACCCACATATTATAATCAAAAGTTTTACAAACTCCAAAACAAACGGCCAGCTTCCTTTCTCTGTTTGACAAATGCAACCAAACGGTTATTTTTGCAAATGTGGCCCCGTCCAAATTTTGAGGCCGGAGAGGATTATTTTATGACACTTTACACACTTGTCCGTTCTTTTACGAAAATAGCCTTTCGACAACTGAAAGATACTCTGAGGCTATTTCGGCAAGAACGGTTTAAGACGCGGCCGAAGCTGGCTCGGCTTATTATGACAAAATTCAAACGGTATTCACCTGACCGCCGACTATTTTTTTTTTTTTTTTCAAATTACAATAAAAACCTGGTGTTACAAACACGGCCCTTCAGCGCCTCGGGGACGAAGATTTTTAAGGCTGTGTGAGTCAACTAGACCAAAATCCTAAACATGACCCAAAAGGTGATTGTTTATGCAAAGTCGGCCTTCTGGCGTCCCATTCGGGAACATTCGGCTATGTCTTGATAAAACAACGTCACCCGACTTCTTTATGACTCTTAAAATTTGACATAATTTTTTTTGGCTATTTTGTTTTAGCAAAAAGTGGAGGCTGGACACTGCCCGACTTATTTATGAAAAAAAAAATTAAAATTTTGACATGTTTTTATTTATTTATTGGTTTTTGGCTATTTTAGCAAAAATGGGGGTTGGACCCGATGAGGGTTGCCTACGTATCTCACATCCGGTGAGAATCAAACCCGCGTAGTTCGGGCAGGTCATGAATAAAGTAAGTAAACTAATTTTAAATTATTATTATTTTGAATTTGTAAAAGAACTGCTTTGAAAGAAGAAATGAAGTATATATATTTTTTTTGAATTTTTGATTGATTTTC
Organism: Nicotiana tabacum; assembly: GCF_000715075.1. Classification (NCBI taxonomy): domain Eukaryota; kingdom Viridiplantae; phylum Streptophyta; class Magnoliopsida; order Solanales; family Solanaceae; genus Nicotiana; species Nicotiana tabacum. The sequence continues at coordinate 133,683,140 of NC_134095.1, forward strand.
TTTTTGAAAGAAAGACTTCTAAGAATTCCTTTTCTTTTGATTTGAACTTTGAGAATTTCAAAAGTAAAAGGAAGATTTTTTTTTTGTTTTTTCTTATTCTAAGAAGAAAGAAAATATTTTTTTGGAATTTTACCTTTAATAAATGAAATGCTTTCTAAAAAAAAATATTTTTTTTTGAATTTTGAAATTTCTTTTCAATTTTTAAAGAAGAAGGAAAAATATTGAATTTTCTTTTCAATTTTTAAAGAAGAAGGAAAATATTTTCGGATTTGTTTTATTTTATTATATATATATTTTTTTTTATAATTAAAAAGACTTTCTAAAGAAGTCAATAATGGAAAATATTTTTGGATTTTTTGTTTTGAAAATTGGGAGTCTAAAAAAAACTTTTCTAGACTTTTTGGCAGGACAAATATTTTTGCAACAAATAAAGATATATATACATTTTTGGAAATAAAGAAAAACTTTTTGGATTTATATATATATATATTTGCAACAAATAATAAAACCACTTTCAACGCGACTCTTTTTATTTTATTATTTTGAATTTTTCAGAAACGAAAAAAAAACTATTTTAAAAGTAAGACTCTTTTTCATTGTCATTTCTAGGGGAAGACAAACTATTTTCCTTTATATATATATATTTTATTTTATTTTTTTGAAAAATAAGACAGAACAACGATTTTTTTTTCTTTCTATTTTTTCTTTGGTTTTAATAAAACAAACTAATAAGACATTTTTTTTCATTTTCTCAAAATTTCGGCAGAGTTTTGACAGTATTTGGGCATTGGTTTTTTTTTTCAAAAATAAACAGTCAATTCCCTAACCGCTATTTCTTTTTTTTCAATTTTAAAATATTATTCATGATATTCAAAAGTCAGTCAACACACAAATCCGGATCAAATAAATGCGCAAGTAGCAGCAAGTAAGATGCATCAGGATGGTCATTTTTTTTGGTACACCTGTCCTAGACAGACCCAACCCCTGTGTTGAGTCTCCAAAGTCAAATGCACTTGATGCAAACAATCGCTCCTACTAGGGATCCGGCATGAAGCTGAGTTATTCTAAGTGAAAAAACCTGAGGCATATTGATCTAGCCCTGGCTTACCCAAACGGACAGTTTGAGCCGAAGCGGGGGCAACGTACCGGGAGCACGAAAGTCTACCCGGCCTAGTTACTTGTCCCAACTTCGTCTTATTTGGTATGACTTTAACAGAAAGGTGGGCCACGCGCACGTGTGCACCATAAATTTAGAAGACTCAGAAAGAAGGGGGTTTCGTAGCAGTTGTATATATTCATAATTCAAATAATATTAAAGCGGTAAAAGTTTCATTTAGCACATTGGGCATATATCATGTAAAAAAATCAGATAATAAATAAAGCCAACTATAACAATTATTTTAAGCTCGAATTCTTGAACCCTGAACCAGTGGTTCTGGGTTAAGTCCCCAGCAGAGTCGCCAGAGCTGTCACACCTCCTTTTTACCGCGCCCGCGGGGCGCGTGGGGAGTTTTCTCCAATTAAAGGACAGTCGAAACGGAATTTGTTTGTTTGTTTCAGAGTCGCCACCTGGGAATTTTAAGGCGTCCCAAGTCACCGGTTTTAATCCCTGAATCGAGGAGAATATGACTCTGTCTATTTAACAGTCTGCGCACCAGAAATTCGGATAAGGAATTCTGTTAACCCGGGAGAAGGTGTTAGGCATTCCCGAGTTCCGTGGTTCTAGCACGGTCGCTCAACTGTTATATTCGGCTTGATTATTTTGATTAGCTAAATACATTTTTTATTGCATGATTTTATTGTTACCGCTTCTATTTAGATTTAAAGTCCCTTCTTTGAATCGAATCACGCGTACGTATATTCGTGTTATAAATTATATTTTTAAAACATGCGTAGTTGTGTCACGCGCACGTGTACACAATAATATAGATAATATTTTTATTAAAATAATTATTTTCGAAATTATGCTTTAAATAAAATAAAGAACATTCGCCCTTTTGGTATAATTAAGTAGTGAACCTCACATCTCGGGTTTTATGAAATTAATAATGATATTCTCCGAGAAATCCCTTTTATTAAATATTCGATCGAAGTTGCGCGAACGCATAATCCGAATTGCCTTTAGAAATATAATTAGGTTACGCGAACGTATCCCTAATCACAAAAATATTCTTAATAGTAGTATAGATTTTCCATAAATTGTTGAATGTTAACCGCAAATTATATTTTTTGCGTAAGAATTATATTTCTCCAAGCCATTCAAATTTAAAAGGGTAAAAATAAACGTGGGATTAATAATACCATTTTTCCGTAAATACAATATATGCATACCCAAAAAATGAATTACATATAAAACTAGGAAAGAGAATTAATTTGATAAACAAACTAATAGTTTTCGAAGAAATTATATCTCCTTCTCATCTACTTGTTTTTAGTCCAAAGTTATAATGGTTTGGTTAATGTTTGCAATGGAAGATAAGAGTCAAGTTGATCAGAAAAAAGAAATATTACAAACTGATTCAATAGAATTGCTTTATATACAACGTAGTTGTTCGTCGGAACCATTCATAATATTTTAACGTCGTAACAAGCTAATCAATTCACCTTTCTTATGGTTATACATATACCCGTTATCTTACCATATATGAAAAAATACAATCAACATCATTTTAACCTTATTCAACAACAGAGGTTAGAATGTAGTTTTCTTGATATTTCTATTCTACTTTACATTTAGCTAACAATGTTACGGGATGTAATCAATGGCCCATTTTTATGTCATATTCCCTATTTTGACAATTCAAATATAACTATACTAATGAGATTTCGAAATGGACAATATTATTACAAAACTTATGCAAACTTTTAAAAAGAAAATGATTAGATAATAGTCTTCATGTCAAGCATACTACTTTGTTAACCAACTGAAACAAACTGAAATTTAAACTAATAAAATTTAAATGAGTAGAAGACATCCTTATAATTCCAAACTTCATTTACTTGCCATGTTGAAGCTTTTCATGACATGAATTTACAGATATGTACCTGATATTGGAAGCAAAAGAAAATGATGATGAGAATCAGCAGCAATAATAACAGTACAATAGCAACAACTGCCCAGCAACAGTAACAACCCAGTAACAGACCGGTGGAGTAGTAATCCCAAAAACAAAAGCTTTAAGCTTTAAATGAAACAACAACCATTAATACTAATTTCAAACAAAGAAAGAAAGAAGTAGATTTTTTTTTAGTTTTATTTTTATTTTGAAAGCTTAAATATTTTTCGGAATTTTTCTCTCTTCTATTCTCTGTCCGTTTTTTTCTCTCTATCTGTGTGTGTATTTTTTCTCGTATCTTTTCTGTTCTCTATGTCTTGTGTTCAAGACTTCTTCTTATAACCCATCCCATAAACCTTTCAATTAATTAAAATCCATACTTTTTCTCTACCCAACCCATTATCTTTCCACTCATCCCCATTACATTAAATAAACATATCACATCACCCCATTATATTTTGTCCCCCATGCTTCATTTAAAATAATGCAAGATTCCCCCTTTAAATTAAATCTTGTCCCCCCTTTATATTAAACAACTATATCACAACCCACCCCATTTCATTTTGTCACCCATGCTTCAAATAAACAATTTCAAAATGTATAATTCCTAAACTACCCCCTCCGACCTTACTGAAATTATCAAACTACCCCTGAACGTACTACAAATTTACCAAACTACCCATCAGCTATAACACATCAATTAATCAAACTTAACCAAAATATAGACAATATGATCAATTTCTAACAATGTTCAAACAACAATATGAACACGGATGAACATCATAACAACAATATCACATGAACACGATTTTAACAACATTTCAACAACAAATCACATGAACACAAATTGAACAACAAAGAACAACTAAAATTTGATTGAACAATATTTTAGCAACAAACAATCCTATTTTCGGATTCAACAACTACAACAAACAAGTATATTTAGATTTCTAACTTCAATCATATTGAACTTAAAATCAATTCTAACAACATTACAACCAACAATTCCTATATTAAACTTTATGAGACAAATTCAAGAAATAATCACAAATGATAAACAAGAAATCAAGCTATACAAATTTCGGATTCAAGAACAAACAAACATAATATGAACATGAATTAAATCTAAAAATAAAAACGATGGATTCAAATGATTAAAACCAACATACTTCTCTTATTACAACTAAATTCTTTAGACAAATAACAAGATCGACGAAGAAACAATTATGAACTTAAACTTGAACTTAACAATATTAACAATTTCTAACAATACATAAACACATGAAACAAATTGAAGAAATAGTTAATTAAATTTCAATTTGAATCTAACAAACATCAAACTAACAAATATTCACTTAAACAATAATACAAACATGAAATGAATATGAAAACAACTAATTAAACTTCTATTTTGAAATCTAAAAATTAATTTAACAAACAACATGAACATGAACAAAACCAAAAATCAAATATCTAAGCATAGACATGAACAAAACAAACATTCGCCGATTTTAGATTCGAAAAATATCAAAACAAAATACGGACAAACATAAAACTCAAAATCTACTAACCGGATCGAACAACATACGTACGGACTGTTTTGACGACCCAAGCATCGAGCGAATGACGATGAACTTGGATGGAAACAATCTGTCCGGAAACGAATCTCGCACCAAGATAACTTGACGCCGAAGACGCCCACGAACGGACGACCAAAGAAGGTGGTCGTTTGGCATCGTTTAAAAACGAAAAATGGCAGCCCGTCACAAGCAGAAGGTAGCAGCAGCTCGATTAGCGAAGAAGACGCATCTACGGCAGCCATGGATGGAGGTCGAAGCTCGAGCTTTGACGAAGAACGGAGAAGATGAAAGCAACCACCATGGATGACGATGGCAGAAGCTGTGACGGGCAGTCGCGGGGAGCTTGGTGTTGAAGATGATGAGCGCGATGCAGCAGCTCGGAGACAGAAGTAGTCGCGGAAATCTCAACTGTGAGCTTTCATGGTGGAGCTCGACGGATTGGTTGTTGGTTCGGTCGCGTTTGGAGGTCGTTTGGTTGAGCCGGGGTCGTGAGGGTGACGTGCGTGTGTGTGTGTGAGTGTGACGTTGGGCAGCCATGGTTGAGCTTTGAGGGGGAAGCCATGGATGACCTTGGAGAAACTTGAGGAAGAAGAAGAAGATAGGAGGGGGGGTGGATGACTTCTTAGTCTTTTTAGGGTTTTTTCTTCTTTTTTCTTTTGTTTTGTGTTGTAAAATGAAAGACAAAGGGGTTTGGGTCTTTTGGGTTATGGACTGGGTCGACCCAGTTCGAAATGGACTGGGTCGTAGGAAAGATTGGGCCATTTTTTGGGCCTATGGCTTGAAATCGAAGAAGAGGCCCAATTCCGACTTTCTTTATATTTTCGCTCTTTTTTCTTCTTTTATTTCTCTAAAACTAAATTATAAAAATACTTAAACTATTATTAAGAATTAAATTAAGTTATAAAAGTGCAAATTAACTCCCAATAACAATTAACGCACAATTAAGTAATAATTAAGCATAAAATTGTATATTTGGACATTAAATGCTAAAAATGCAAACGATGCCTATTTTTGTAATTTTTAATTTTTGTAAAACAAATTTAATTACTAACAACTGTAGAATTAAATCCTACATGCAAAATGCGACATATTTTTGTATTTTTTATTAATTTATCAAATATACATGCACAGACAAATACAAATAATTATTCAAAATATCACAAAATATCACAAAATTGCACACCAAAGAAAAATTATTTTATTTTTGGATTTTTTGGGAGTAATTCTCATATTGGGCAAAATTCACGTGCTTACAAGTATCATGTCCTTAATAATAACATTTTACAACAATGCACCCACCAAATCATGCTTAAATGGTCTCCCCCACCAAGAGGCTCCTACAAATTAAACATTGATAGTGCAGCAAAGGGCAACCCAGGAATGGGTGGAGCTAGGGTAGTCTTCAGAAACCATAACGGAAGTTGGATGTTGGGCTTCATGGAAAACTTACCCCAAACAACTAACACATGGGCTGAATTTAGAGCCCTCATCAGAGGCGTACAACTAGCAGAACTAAACAACTTAGTTCCGCTACAAGTAGACATTGATTTAGCAGAAGTAATTAATATGTTGTTGAATGAAAATCTAATATTTGACTCCCTAATTTGTGAATGCAGATTGCTGATTCAAAGGATGGGCAGCGTGGTAGTGAGACACTCATACAGGGAGCAGAACAGGGTAGCTGATGCACTGGCGAAGGAAGCAGCCAAGGAAATTTTTTTGAACAAATCAATATTTGTAGCAGTTCCTTCGGTATTTGCCAATAATGTATTTTGGGCAGACACCCTAGGAACTGAACTATCTAGAACTTTTGTGGGTTGTAATATAAGTACAATGATGCAAAACTTTGCATCTATGTGGGACTTAAGGTACCCCAGTAACTCCCAAGGTAGTGTAACCCCTTTTGTTTAACTAGTTAATATATTATCCTGTTGACCAAAAAAAATGTCACAAGTACAAATTCAAGTAACCTCTTGATTGCTATTTGCTAATTATTTAATTACTTCGATCTTTACTTTATTAAATTTGTGAGAAAAATGGGGAACTATTTGACCCAAAAAAAAAATTGTGAAAAAAAATGAGAACTATTTGTTCCATTTCATGATAACTCGATAAGGCTTTATTATTCTAATAGAATAATTAATAAAATATAGTTCAATTTGTTGACCTGCCAATCTTTTAAAAATAATTAGTATTTGGGTACGCGCTTTGCGTGTGAATCCTAATTTAATGAATATATAATTTTTAAAATTATTCAACTATAATATTAAATAATATATTTGAGTTTTACAATAAAAATTAAAGAAAGAAAGTAGACTATAATTTCTCTAGATGTAAGTACAAGTTAGTAATCTTTTTTATAACCAGGTTGACTTTATTTATAGAACAATCAACCACAATTTTAGTCTAAAAGATGTTTGTCACCTTCATTATTCTATAAATATTTCGTTATGATGTATTTTTTGTTTCATATAAAAGATGGCGTCATAAATTATATGTAATAAAAATTTATTATTTTTGTGTAAAAATTAAGTGTGATTCCTAAAAGATAATTGAATTGGATCGGGAATAAAAAAGTGTTAGCCTTAAAGATTTTGAAAGGAGTTATTGCTAAGAAAGAAAACTTGAATATTAGTAGCAAAATTTCATATTGATGCGACGTTAGCTTTTAGATATTTTTTTAAACATAAATCCCTTTTTAACCCAAAGTATTAACCAACATAAAACTTTATCCTAAAAAATTGAATTAGATGGTGAAAAGAAACAGACTTAAACTTAAAAATAACTCTTCCAAAATCCTATAAAAGATTAAAAACAAAATTAACAACAAACTAAGCTAAGAAAAATTGCTAGAGGTTACAATAATATTCTATAAAACGAAAAAATATAAAATTTAAGGGACTCACATGCTAAGGTGTAATTCATATCTCATTCGATGAGGAACAAAATAAATAATAATATTTACCTTGATATGCTTTGTTGTGTTAGTTTCAAAGGATTCAAAAGCTTCTACGATCTTGAATCGACAACCTAAATTGGAAGAAAGAAAGCACAAAAGTTAGACAATCCCAAGTTAAGAACATAAAAAAAGATGATAAATAGAAGCAAAAGCACTAATAAGCAATAAAGGAGTTTGAATCACAATCAACAATTAAAACTTCAACAACCCTAACGAAAACATCAAACTTCTCATATGGCAAACTAAATAGAACATAAAAGAGAATTCAAAGCAAGAGTTTTTCCAAGTTAAAGCAACAACAATAACGAAAGAGAACAAGGTAAGAGACAACAAGATTGATGTCACCACCCCAACCTCGGTCATGATGGCGCCCAACACACTGCTAGGCAAGCCCGACCATTCATCAACATTATCCCAAATTCTTATTCAGATTATAGATAAATATCACAGAGAATTTACTAAGTCATTTCATTCAAGTGTATAATCAATAATAAAATCTGCGGAAGTTCAATTAAAATACCACACCATAGACCAATAGAATCCGGTGTCACGAATATGAGCCTCTAATACAGAATATCCACCTATTACAAGTCTGTCTAGGAAAATACGGAATAAAAGATAGAGATAGAGGGGAGAGATCAAGGCTGTGAACGCCATGCAGCTACCTCAATACTCCCGGATACTACTACTCAGCTAAACAAATCCTCACTTAGTCTGTGGTGTACCTGGATCTGCACACAAGGTGCAGGGAGTAATGTGAGTACTCCGACCCAGTGAGTAATAAACATAAATAAAGGTTGAGAATAAGAAATCATGGAAAAATACAAAGTAAGTTATAACTGGCAATTTAGAACAACAAATAGTAGAGCAACAAGTCAATTAAATCAGAGTACCAAATACTGAGACATGTATAACAGATAAAAACAAATGCATGAGTGCAATGCAATGCATATGATGGTACACTCTATGCATGAGTGCAATTCAATGCATATGATGGTACTCTCTAGTACCCACTACGGCGTGCAGCCCGAGCCATCCATTTTATTTATCGTCGACGGCGCTCACTGGGGGTGTGTACAGACTCCGGAGGGGCTCTTACAGCCCGAGCGCAATAACAAACCATCTCGTAGCATCAATCAAGTCCTGGTCAGTCATTGTTACCTGACCAATTTATATTACACAGTGCCATTGTTACCACTGTTTCAAGTCACATCATACAGTGTCATTGTTACCACTGTTTCAAATCACTGCTGCGGCGCGCAGCTCGATCCATGCTCAGTCCAGAAATTATAATAAGCCTCTTGGGCATTTGTAAAACAGTAGTTCTCAGCCCGAAATATCATTTAGAAATATCGTTTAAGTTTTCAAATCTTAGAAAGATGGCTGAGTTTGCAAAACAGTATTTAAAACCTTGGACTGAGATCAAATGATATGCATGTATGCGAAAACAGTGATGTCAATCCCTAAAGGATTCAAATAATTAGCAAGAAGCCCAAATGTAACAATTAAATCCAAGTAAGGATGATTTTCAATTTAGTTCAAGTAGAAAACACGGTAAAAACATCTCTCGGGACGGACTAAGTCACAATCCCCAATGGTGCTCTACCCCACGCCCGTTATTCGGCGTGCAAGTCACCTCAATATAGCGTTACGATGTGAAATTCCGGGGTTTCAACCCTCAGGACATCATTTACATCAATTACTCACCTCAAACCGGCCAAAGTTCTAGCTCGCTATACCCTTGCCTCTCAAATTAGCCTCCTCGTGCGACGAATCTGCTCAAAATCACAACGAATATGTCGCATTATGCTAAAGGGACAATACCCAATCGAAAACACTCGAAAAATATCAAAATTAACGAATTTGGCGAAACGCGAGCCCCGGGCCCACGTCTCAAAACTCAGAAATTTTTATACCAAAATGTTTTTCGTCCTCTCACGAGTCTGTACATATAAAGAACACAAAAATTGGAGCTCGTTTGACCCTTCAAATCGACCCTAGAAAATCTCAAAAGCACAAGCCCTAAAACCCCACTTTTCTACTGATTTTCATGTTCTAATTCACATATAATCTTGTATTTAACTTGAAAATAAGTAGAAACAACTCACCTTTGATGCTTGATAAAATCCCCCTTGAAATTCTCTCCAAAATCATCCACCAAATGAAAGAAATAAGCCAAATCCGTGTTTAAAGAATCTGTTCGTGCTTCGTCGAATTGTACCTTGCACTTGTGCTATACAAGTTGTACATCATATTAAAATTTTCCCTTATGGACACCTTCTGTTTAAACACTCATAATGTCTTGTATAATTATCCAAATTACAAACAGTTTGAAGATTTAGAAACTAGACTCGAAGATCTTTAATTTTATAGGTTTTACACCATATAACTCTTTATATATCCCGAGATATGAGCTTCTAAAGTCGGTTCCATGAAATCAGAAAATTCTGGAGAAACTGCTCCACCAGTCATCTTCAATCGATCATAACTTTCTCTATAGATGTCCAAATTACTATTTCCCTAGCTTTCTGGAAACTAGACGCTAAGGCTACAACTTTTGTTTCTGAAAGCAGCTTTTTCTTTTCTTTTTGGGTCCGAATTCCATTCCGTTAACCTTTCGAAATCCACCCGAGGCCCTCGGGACCTTAGCCAATTATATCAACATGTCCCACAATATCATTCAAACTTGTCCCAACCTTCGGAACACCCAAAATAACATCAAATCATCATCGGATTCAAGCCTATGAATCTCAAGAACTTCCAAATTTTATTTTTGATCAAAAACCCAACCAAACCACGTCCGAATGACCTCAAATTTTGCAGAAAAGTCTAAAATGACATAACGAAGCTACAGTAACTCTCGGAATTCCATTCCGACTCTCGGATCAAAATATCACCTATCAACCGGAAATTGCCAAAATACTTACTTCGCCAATTCAAGCCTAATTCTACACCGGACCTCCAAAATTACTTCCGATCATACTCCTAAGTCACAAATCATCCCCCAAAGCTAACTGAATCATCAGAATTCAAATCCGAGCCCTCTAACATATAAGTCAACGTTCGGTTGATTTTTCCAACTTAAACCTCCTTAAAAGAGACTAAGTGTCTCATTTCCTATCAAAACCAATCCGATTTAACTCTATCACACCGAATACCGATAACGAAACATGAAGAAGCATAAAATGGGAGAAACGGGGCGGTAACTCACGTGACGACGAGCCGGGTCGTCACATCCTCCCCAACTAAAACAAACGCTCGTCCTCGAGCGGGTCAAGAAACATACCTGGAGCCTCGAACAGGTGAGGATATCTGCTCCGTATCTCCCGCTCGGTTTCCCAGGTAGCTTCCTCCACGGGACGACCTCTCCACTGCACTTTTACAGAAGATATATCCTTTGACCTCAATTTCCGAATCTGACGACCCAAAATAGCCACTGGCTCCACATCAAAGGTCAAATCACCATCCAACTGAACCGTGCTGAAATCCAAAACATGGGACAGCTCCCCAACATACTTCCGAAGCATAGAAACATGAAATACCGGATGTACACTCGACAAGCTGGGTGGCAAAGCAAGCATATAGGTCACCTCCCCAATCCTCCTAAGTACATCAAAAGGTCCAATGAATCGTGGACTCAACTTTCCTTTCTTTCCAAATCTCATAACACCCTTCATGGGCGAAACCTTCAGCAAGACCTTCTCACCAACCATGTAGGACACATCTCGAACATTCCGGTCCGCATAACTCTTCTGACACGACTGTGCTGTACGAAGCCTTTCCTGAATCACCTTCACCTTCTCTAAGGCATCATGAACCAAATATGTCCCCAATAGCCTAGCCTTGCCGGGCTCGAACCAACCAACTGGAGATCTACACCGCCTTCCATACAAAGCCTCATACGGTGCCATCTGAATGCTGGACTGATAGCTGTTATTGTAGGCAAACTCTGCAAGCGGTAGAAACTCATCCCAAGAACCTCCGAAATCAATCACATAGGCACGCAACATATCCTCCAATATCTGAATAGTACGCTCGGACAGTCCGTCCGTCTAAGGATGAAATGTTGTGCTCAACTCCACCTGGGTACCCAACTCTCGCTGAAAAGTCCTCCAAAACTAGGAAGTAAAATGAGTACCTCTATCTGAGATAATGGAAACTGGAACACCATGCAATCGCACAATCTCTCGGATAAATATCCCTGCCAACCGCTCCGAAGAATAAGTAGTACACACCGGAATAAAGTGCGCGGTCTTGGTCAGCTGATCCACAATCACCCAAATAGAATCAAATTTCTTCAAAGTCCGAGGAAGTCCACTCACAAAATCCATGGTAACTCTCTCCCACTTCCATTCTGGGATAATCATCCGCTGAAGCAAACCACCCGGTCTTTGATGCTCATATTTCACCTGCTTACAGTTAAGACATCGAGCTACATAACCTACAATATCTTTCTTCATTCTTCTCCACCAATAGTGCTGTCTCAAGTCCTGATACATCTTCGCGGCACCCGGATGAATAGAATACCGCGAGCTGTGGGCCTCCTCCAGAATTAACTCTCTAAGCCCATCTATATTGGGCACACAGATATGGCCCTACATCCTCAATACGCCATCATCATCTATAGTCATATCCCTGGCATCAACATGCTGAACTCTGTCCTTAAGGACAAGCAAATGCGGATCATCATACTGGCGTTCTCTGATGCGATCATATAAGGAAGACCGAGAAACCACACAAGTCAACACCCGACTGGGCTCAGAAATGTCCAGTCTCACAAACCGATTAGCCAAGGTTTGCACATCAATTGCAAAGGGCCTCTCCCAACTGGAATGTACGCCAAACTCCCCATACTGACTGCCTTTCGGCTCAAGGCATCTGCCACTACATTGACCTTTCCCGGATGATACAAAATAGTGATGTCATAATCTTTTACCAACTCTAGACACCTCCGGTGCCTCAAATTAAGGTCTTTCTACTTAAACAAATGCTGAAGACTGCGATGATCAGTGAATACCTCACAAGATACGCCATATAAATAGTGCCTCCAAATTTTCAAGGCATGAACTATAGCAGCCAACTCTAAGTCATGAACAAGGTAGTTCTTCTCATTGGGATTTAGCTGACGAGAAACATAAGCAATAACTCTACCCTCCTACATCAACACACAACCAATCCCAACTCTCGAAGCATCACAATATACAGTATATGAACATGTAGCTGATGGTAAAACCAATACTGGAGATGTGGTCAAAACTGTCTTTAGCTTCTGAAAGATCTCCTCACACTCGTCTGACCATACAAATGGAGCACCTTTCTGAGTCAACTTGGTCAAGGGCGACGCCATGGATGAAAACCCCCGAACAAACCGGTGATAATAGACTGCTAATCCGAGAAAACTACGGATCTCTGTGGCTGAGGACGGTCTAAACCAACTCTGCACTGCTTCTATCTTCTTTGGATCGACCTGAATACCCTCACTGGACACTATATGTCCCAAGAATGCCACCGAACTTAGCCAAAATTCACACTTGGAGAATTTAGTATAAAGCTTCTCCTCCCTCAATCTCTGCAACACTACACGCAAATGTTTGGCATGCTCCTTCTGGCTACGCGAGTACACCAGAATGTCATCAATAAATACAATAACAAAAGAATCGAGATAAGGCCGAAATAGACTGTTCATCAAATGCATGAACGCTGCTGGGGCATTGGTCAGCCCGAAAGACATGACTAGAAACTCATAGTGACCATATCTAGTCCTGAAAGCTGTCTTAAGAATATCCGAGTCCCTGATTTTTAACTGGTAATAGCCCGAACAAAGATCAATTTTTGAAAACACCCTCACTCCCTGAAGCTGATCAAATAAGTCATCAATGCGAGGTAAAGGATACTTGTTCTTCACTGTTACCTTATTTAACTGCTTGTAGTCAATGCACATTCTCATTGTGCCATCTTTCTTCTTTACAAACAGAACTGGCGCACCCCACGGTGACACACTAGGCCGAATGAACCCCTTGTCTAGGAGCTCTTGAAGCTGCTCCTTCAATTCTTTCAACTCTGCTGGTGTCATACGATATGGCGGAATAGAAAAGGGCTGGGTGCCCGGCACCAAGTCAATGCCAAAATCAATATCCCTATCCGGTGGCATGCCCGGCAGGTCTGTAGGAAATACATCAGGAAAATCCCTCGCAACTAGGACAGAATCAATACTAGGAGTCTCAGCTCCAACATCTCGCACAAAAGCTAGATACGATAGACAACCCTTCCCAACCATACGCTAGGCTTTCAAGAGGGAAATTACTCTGCTAGGAACATAATCAGTCATACCATGCCACTCGATCCTCAAAACACCCGGAATAGCCAAAGTAACTGTCTTAGCATGACAGTCTAAAATAGCATGACACGGAGATAACCAATCCATGCCCAGAATAACATCAAAATCTACCATGCTCAACAACAATAAATCAACTCGGGTCTCCAGACCCCCAATAGTCACAATACAAGACCGATACACATAGTCTACAATAATGGTATTGCCCACCAGGGTATATACATGCACGGGTAAAGCAAGACGCCCTCGGGTCGTACCCAAATAATAAGCAAAATATGAGGACACATAAGAATAGGTGGATCCGGGATTGAATAATACAGAAGCATCTCTATGGCAGACTGGAACAATACCTGTAATGACAGCATCTGAAGCAATAGCATCTGTCCTACCTGGAATGGCATAGAAACGAGCCTGGCTACCGCCTGATCGACCTCCCCCTCTGGGGCGACCCCTGGATGCCTGACCTCCACCCCTAGCTGATTGGGCGGGTGCTGCAGGAACTAGAGCAGAAGACGAAGGTCGGTCCCTCTGTTAAAACTAACCACCACGAAGTCGAGGACACTGCCTCTTTATATGGCCAAACTCTCTACACTCGTAGCAACTACCAGGTACTGGAGAAGGGAACTGGAGGGAAACCCTCGCACCTGAATGACCAGCTGATGCACTCGGCGCAGATGAACCCTGAATTGAAGGGGCATAGGATGAGCTATGAGCTGGGAGATCGTTAAGTAAAGACTGGCCCTGCTGAAATCCCTGATGACCATGGTTTGAAGATGTCCTACTATACTCTGGATGGGCCGACTGAGGAGGTCTGAAGGAACGACCTCTACCACGCTGGAACTGGCCCCTAGACGGAGCACCACTGAAACTGCCTGAACCTCTGGGCCTCTTGGCCTCCTTCTCATCTCTCTCTCTGCGGCGAACTGTCTCAATATCACAAGGGATGTCAACTACATCCTCGAACGAAGCACCCACTACTCTCTCTCTAGTCATCAAAATGCGGAGAGAGTAGTTAAGACCATCCACGAATCTCCGGATCCTCTCACGATCTATCGGAATCATCCAAGTAGCATGACGAGCCAACTGTGAAAATCTCATCTCGTACTGGGTCACGGACATATCTCCCTGAGTCAACCACTCAAACTGCCTACGCAGCTCCTCTCTGCGGGACTGAGGTACATACTTCTCCAGAAATAGAGTGGAGAACTGCTGCCAAGTAAGAGGTGCTGCACCAACAGGTCTACGCCTCTCAAAATCTTCCCACCAGGTAAATGCAGCTCCCTGGAACTGAAATGTAGTAAAAGATACACCACTCGACTCCAAAATCCCTGCGGTGCGAAGCATACGCTGACACTTGTCAAGAAAACCCTGGGCACCCTCGCCCTCTGCACCACTGAATGTCGGAGGCTGGAGCCTACCAAATCTCTCGAGACGACACTGCTCATCGTCTGGCATAGCTGGGACCTTAAAGTTCTGAACTAGTGCAACTGGCTGAGCTGGAACAACTTCCGATGTCTGCAATCCCTGCACAACCTGTTCAGTTGTGCGATTAACAGGAGTCTGGGTGCCTTCCCTGGCCTGTGAAGTAGCTGCGGCTGTAGTGGCTGAGACCGCCTAAGCTAGGCCAGTGCAAACTGTCAAAATCTGAGCCAAGGTCTCCTGAAGACCTGGAATCACAATAGGCATAGCTGGTGCTTGAACTGGTACAGCTGCTGGAGCCTGATCTGGAACTGGGGCAGCCGGTGGATTAACAGGTGCTGCCCGCGCTACTCTACCTCTGCCACGCCCACGACCGCGTCCATGGCCTCTGGTGGCATCAGTGGGTGGCACTGGTGGTCGTCCACCTCGTCCAGTAGCACGAGTTCTCTCCATCTGCGAGAGAATAGAATGATAGAAATTTTTAGTGTTCGGATCAACAAAGTTGCACGACAAGAATTTCTAGAATATGAAGTTGTCCTAAAGGTTCTGCTGCCTCTCGAGGATAAATACAGACGTCTTCATACCGATCCGCAAGACTCTACTAAACCGGCTCATAACTCGCGAGACCAATTAACCTAGGCTCTGATACCAACTTGTCACGACCCCAACCCCGGTCATGATGGCGCCCAACACACTGCTAGGCAAGCCCGACCATTCAACAACATTATCCCAAATTCTTATTCAGATTATAGATAAATATCACAGAGAATTTACTAAGTCATTTCATTCAAGTGTATAATCAATAATAAAATCTGCGGAAGTTCAATTAAAATACCACACCATAGCCCAATAGAATCCGGTGTCACGAATATGAGCCTCTAATACAGAATATCCACCTATTACAAGTTTTTCTAGGAAAATACGGAATAAAAGATAGAGATAGAGGGGAGAGATCAAGGCTGCGAACGCCATGCAGCTACCTCAATACTCCCGGATACTGCTGCTCAGCTAAACAAATCCTCACTCAGTCTGTGGTGTACCTGGATCTGCACACAAGGTGCATGGAGTAATGTGAGTACTCCGACCCAGTGAGTAATAAACATAAATAAAGGTTGAGAATAAGAAATCATGGAAAAATACAAAGTAAGCTATAACTGGCAGTTTAGAACAACAAATAGTGGAGCAACAAGTCAATTAAATCAGAGTACCAAATACTGAGACAGGTATAACAGATAAAAACAAATGCATGAGTGCAATGCAATGCATATGATGGTACACTCTATGCATGAGTGCAATGCAATGCATATGATGGTACTCTCTAGTACCCACTGCGGCGTGCAGCCCGAGCCATCCATTTTATTTATCGTCGACGGCGCTCACTGGGGGTGTGTACAGACTCCGGAGGGGCTCCTACAGCCCGAGCGCAATAACAAGCCATCTCGTGGCATCAATCAAGTCCTAGTCAGTCATTATTACCTAACCAATTTATATCACACAGTGCCATTGTTACCACTGTTTCAAATCACTATTGCGGCGCGCAGCCCGATCCATGCTCAGTCAAGAAATCATAATAAGCCCCTTGGGCATTTGTAAAATAGTAGTTCTCAACCTGAAATATCATTTAAGTTTTCAAATCTTAGAAAGATGGCTGAGTTTGCAAAACAGTATTTAAAACCTTGGACTGAGATCAAATGATATGCATGTATGCGAAAACAGTGATGTCAATCCCTGAAGGATTCAAATAATTGGCAAGAAGCCCAAATGTAACAATTAAATCCAAGTAAGGATGATTCTCAATTTAGTTCAAGTAGAAAACACGGTAAAAACATCTCTCGGGACAGACTAAGTCACAATCCCCAATGGTGCTCTACCCCACGCCCGTTACCCGGCGTGCAAGTCACCTCAATATAGCGTTACGATGTGAAATTCCGGGGTTTCAAACCGTCAGGACATCATTTACATCAATTACTCACCTCAAACCGGCCAAAGCTCTAGCTCGCTATACCCTTGCCTCTCAAATTAGCCTCCTCGTGCGACGAATCTGCTCAAAATCACAACGAATATGTCGCATTATGCTAAAGGGACAATACCCAATCGAAAACACTCGAAAAATATCAAAATTAACGAATTTGGCGAAACCCGAGCCCCGGGCCCACGTCTCAAAACTCAGAAATTTTTATACCAAAATGTTTTTCGTCCTCTCACGAGTCTGTACATATAAAGAACACAAAAATTGGAGCTCGTTTGACCCTTCAAATCGACCCTAGAAAATCTCAAAAGCACAAGCCCTAAAACCCCACTTTTCTACTGATTTTCATGTTCTAATTCACATATAATCTTGCATTTAACTTGAAAATAAGTAGAAATAACTCACCTTTGATGCTTGATAAAATCTCCCTTGAAATTCTCTCCAAAATCATCCAAGCCAAATGAAAGAAATGAAAGAAATAAGCCAAATCCGTGTTTAAAGAATCTGTCCGTGCTTCGTCAAATTGTACCTTGCACTTGTGCTATACAAGTTGTACATCCTATTAAAATTTTCCCTTGTCGGACACCTTCTGTTTAAACACTCATAACGTCTTGTATAAATATCCAAATTACAAACGGTTTGAAGATTTAGAAACTAGACTCGAAGATATTTAATTTGATAGGTTTTAAACCATATAACTCTTTATATATCCCGAGATATGAGCTTCTAAAGTCGGTTCCATGAAATCAGAAAATTCTTGAGAAACTGCTCCACCAGTCATCTTCAATCGATCATAACTTTCTCTACAGATGTCCAAATTACGATTTACTTAGCTTTCTGAAAACTAAACACAAAGGGCTACAACTTTCGTTTTTGAATCATCTCAAAATTCTGTGTATATCAAAAGATATAGGTCTCTGAAGTACGCTCCACGACTGCACATTTGCTGTCCAAAGACAACTTAGCAGCATAAAATTGCAGCAACTTTTTCTTTTCTTTTTGGGTTCGAATTCCATTTCGTTAACCTTCCGAAATCCACCCGAGGCCCTCGGGACCTTAGACAATTATATCAACATGTCCCACAATATCATTCAAACTTGTCCCAACCTTCAGAACACCCAAAATAACATCAAAACATCAAATCATCATCGGATAAGCCTATGAATCTCAAGAACTTCCAAATTCCATTTTTGATCAAAAACCCAACCAAACCACGCCCGAATGACCTCAAATTTTGCAGAAAAGTCCAAAATGACATAACGAAGCTACAGCAACTCTCGGAATTCCATTCCGACTCTCGGATCAAAATATCACCTATCAACCGGAAATCGCCAAAATACTAACTTCGCCAATTCAAGCCTAATTCTACACCGGACCTCCAAAATTACTTCCGATCACACTCCTAAGTCACAAATCATCCCCCGAAGCTAACCGAATAATCGGAATTCAAATCCGATCCCTCTAACACATAAGTCAACGTTCGGTTGACTTTTCCAACTTAAACCTCCTTAAAAGAGACTAAGTGTCTCATTTCCTATCAAAACCAATCCGATTTAACTCTAACACACCGAATACCGATAACAAAACATGAAGAATCATAAAATGGGAAAAACGGGGCGGTAACTCACGTGACGACGGGCCGGGTCGTCACAATCGACTCCTAAAGCAATAACTAAATTTTTTTAACCAATGCAGAAACTAAACCCTAATGTCATGAAACTTGGTACACGTTTCTAATGCCATTTAATAGGGATATCATTAATAATAAATTTTCTATTTATTCATTTGAGTATTTTCTTTTTGAACCCACCAAAAATTTGACTTTTCTTTTTATAGGGATATTAAATGTTTCCTACTTATTCTCCTTTAAGTTCTATTTTCCCTTTTTAACCTACGAAAATCACATTTTGTGATGGATATTAATGGAAGAAGTTGTTTTTCACTTATTCACTTCTTCTTTCTCCTTTTTTTGGTCACATGATAGTTTCATTTTTTCTTTCCAAAAATATTTTATTGATATTTACAGTTTTATCCAGCTTAAAATGCACTTACAAAGGGTAAAAAAGACAAACGACTTTTCACTAAAGGCCTTCGTACTTTTAATATAACTAGTCTTAGTGTACGCGCGTTGCGCGTGTAATTGTTTTAATGTATACAAACTTTTTTTAAATCACATAATGATTATTAAAGAATATTTTGAGTTATAAAAGAAATTAGTAGAAAAAAATCAAGTCCCTGAACATGATAATATTATTTAACTAATTCAACGAAGAAAAATATTTACCTCAAAAAGGTCCCAAATTCTTTACTATATTATTCACATATTTGATTAATTTATTTAAATTGCATGAATGCCACCTTTTCAATTCTTTGCCCACAATCATACATGAATTTAATCATGGCAAGACATAGAAATTTTACCACTTTGGGTGATTATAATTTCTTTCAAACTCCATTAGAGTTGCAATCAAAATTTATCGTCTTTGCTTGTATTTAAAATAAAATTATAGAATGTCAAGAATTTGAAAGAGAAAAGTAAAATACTTACCTTAAATCCAGAATTTAATCATGAAGGAAATTCATGGAACAATTGACAATCATTATGCTCAATCCCAAAGCTTCTACTCAATTGATTAGAGTCTCGTGCTGATAACGTGTTATAAAACAATAAAAGAAGAAGAACAATATTGTAGAGAAAGGGAGAGAGGAAATTCTTATTGAATTTTGGGATGAATTACAATGGAATAAAATCCTCTATTTATAGGGAGAGGGTGACTTAGCCACCAAGTAATGAACCCTAGAATCTCTCTAAATATAGACATTCACCATAAATATAATTCTATTTATAACACTTCACCAATTTATAGCAAAATTAAAAAATCACCAAAATCTTTTTGAGTTCCTCTCCGGTGTATTGTAATCATCTAGGTTCTAGTGATGATCAAATTTATTTAAAGCTATTACAAATTTTTCTATTAAAAATATGATATCATCAAATGTTATAAATCTGAAATAATATTGTATATGCACACTTATCTATATATTAAATTTAAATTCTTTTTATTAATTATATTTTTAAATTATTATAATGTAATCTTATATATAGTTCTTTTTTGGGTAACGTACTTATAGTGTTAACCTCTGTTTGCTTTATGTCTATTTCCTAATTAACAATTCAATAATCACGTGAATTTCGTCTTTTAAATTTGATAGGAAGATGTATCACAATTGTAATTTGGAACTGAATTCAATTGGGATTTAATTGTCTTATTTTTCTTGTAGTTGACGTCAAATAAATTTCTAGATATTTAGTTGATTTTAGTCCTTAATGTTAGGATTTCCTAGGATGTTTAAATAGGAAAATTTTTAATAACTATTTTTTTAGTTAATTTTAACGTCTTGTATATTATGAAAGTAATTAAATGACTATTGCTAAAATAGTAAGAAAATAATAAAGTCTATTTCTAATTATTATAAAAATAATTAAAGTGACTATTATATCCGGTATGAACTCTATTCTTAAAGGGCAAAAAAGACGAACGACATTTCGTTAAGGGCCTTCGTGCTTTTAATATAATATAGATATAGATATAAATATATAGATAGATATAGATATAATTTGGTATGAATATCCGCAAATTATATAGCATAAAATAACCAAGTTAGGCATAAATGGCAATTTGGTTCCTTTTTCTTTTTGTTGGTTAGTGAGAAAAAGACTTAAGTTATGTTTTCATTGATGTAATTATTTCACTTTCAAGCATGATTAGTGGTCCTAAAGCAAGTTTAACTTTCTTTAATGAGTCTTCTATATTGTAATGGTGTTCAAAATATCTGCAGGACAGCAAATCACAAATAGATTTAACAAACAATTATATCTAGAACTCCTAGAATAGGTATGGGAGTTACGAGAACAAAGGAAAAGCATATATTTTTTAATGTGATAAAATGATGATAATGAGATCAAGCAACTAATTATTAGAAGGATAAATGGCCAGCAAAGACACTTTAATGTTCTTTTTGTTGGTACAGTCCTAAATTGCTAATCACTTTTTACTTCCACTTGGCCTTTTAAATAATCAGAATTTTATTTGATTAGATCAATTGTTAAATGAGAGGTGTATATGTGGTCATTCGGAACAATCCAGAGATATAATTTGATTAATGATGATGATGAAAATGGTAGTTCAACGATAGTTTAGTTCAAGGGATTAGGTTTGTTATCTGAATATAAATTTAAGATTAAATTCATTTCATATTTAGTTGAAAGTATTAACTAAAACAGTATTATTTTTATCAAAATTTTGAAGTAGATAATGGTCATTTAATTTTGAGTTTGTAACACAAAAATCACTTTTTAAATTTCTGTCACATAAAAATCATTTAACTTTGAGTTTGTAAAACAAAAATCACTTTTCTATTTTTGTCACATAAAAGTCATTCAACTTTGGCCAAGATAACCAAAAAATAAGTATCACCCTAATTTTATATTTTATACTGGAAATATGACATAACATATTAACACTCCAAAATAAGCTTCTTATATTTGGGATAATTTGAGAAACACTCCCCTAAGTTTCGCTAATTTTAGTTGTGGTTTATGAATATTATGTTTGCTTTTTTTATTTTGATTGCTTTGTAATAATTACTCGTTATCGTTAATGTAAAAAATATTATTTACCTATTTTGCCCTTATTAATTTATACTCACTTGTGTAATGAATTTTACAAAAACACCTTTTTGAATTAGCAGAAAAATCATTATTAGAGCATCAAATAATTCAATGACAAACACAAGATGTGATGACCCGGCCAGTCGTCTTAAGAATTAACGCTTCGATCCCCTATTAACTGTTTTTTCCGTGTTTATTTCTGCTATTTTGATTTGTCGGGATGTTCGGTCTTGAGTTTCGGAGAGTTTTGGGACACTTAGTCCCTAAATGAGAGCTTAAGTGTTGGAAATTTGACCATAGTCAGAACAGTATACAGACGGCCTCGGAATGAAATTCTGATGGTTCTGTTAGCTCCGTTGGGTGGTTTCGGCTTAGGGGCGTGTTCAGATTGTGTTTTGGAGGTTCGTAGCTAATTTAGGCTTGAAATGCGGAAAGTCGAATTTTGAAGTTTCCGGTTCGATAGTGAGATTTTGATCCGAGGGTCGGAATGGAATTCCGAAAATTGGAGTAGCTAGCTCCGTAGTGTTGAATGTGATGTGTGTGCAAAGTTTCAGGTCATTCGGACGAGGTTTGATAGACCTTTTGATCAAAAGCATATTTTTAGAGTTTTGGAGTTCTTAGCTTGAATTCACGATTGATTCATAGTTTCGATGTTATTTTAGGTGTTTTAAGGATTGATACAAGTTTGGGCAGTGGTATTAGACTTGTTGGTGCCTTTGGTTAAGGTCCCAGGGGCCTCAGGATGGTTTCGGAAGGTTGTTGGAAGAATTTGGAACTTGTTTGAGTAGTTTCAGCTGCTGGTTCCCTATCATAACCGGACATGCGAGTGTGGGACCACAAGTGCGGCGCCGCAGAAGCCGCTATGTGGCCGCAGGAGCGAGATTTGGCCCAAGCTTCAGGATCCGCAGGTGCGGCTGGGTTTTCGCTGATGCGGTGCCGCAGATGCGGACCCAGCCCCTTAAGTAAATTTTCGCACCTGCGATGCATTCTTCCGCAGGTGCGGGGCCGCAGATGTGCTCCCATGACCGCATAAGCGGATTAACTGGGCAGAAACATATAAATTCTTGCCTTTGCGAATTTGAGCTATTTGTTTTTACCTCTTTTCAAACGGGAAGAAGGCTTGGGGAGCATTTTCAAGAGAGATTTTCAGAGGAGTTCATTGGGGTAAGGTCTTTGGTCCCTAAACTCATTATTGGAGTGATTTTTATCATTATAAGAAGTATGAAAAATTAAGGAAAATCAGTGGAAATTTGGGGGTCAGGGCTTGATTAATTAGAGACCTTTGAGTGATGATTTGAGAGACCATTTGAGGTCCGATTTTCTTACTTTTGGTATGAATGAACTCGTGAGAGTGTGAGGATTCTGGAAATGTAAATGTTACTTGATTCCGAGACGTGGACCCGAGGAGCGTTTTGGTCATTTTACATAATTTCGCGTATTAGCTTAGAATTTAATTGTAGAATCAGTTACTTGAAGTGTTATTTACATTATGCAATTGAATTGAATAGATTTGGGTCATTTGGAGTCGAGTACTCGTGGCAAGAACGTGGTTTCGAGTTGATTTTGAGCCGGTTCGAGGTTAGTGGCTTACCTAACCTTGTGTGGGGGACCTTCTCCTTAGGATTTGGTATTACTGTTAATTGAAATGCCTTGTGCATGAGGTGACGAGTGCGTACTTGTGCTAATTGTTGAAAATCCGGTTTTCGTTAAGTAATTACTAGTATGTTTCTTTTCCTGTTTATATTACCTACACTTAAAGCCTGTTGTTAGCTTAGGAAAACATGTCTAAGTGTTTTAATTGCCTTATTTGCTCAACTGTTTTACATGAATTCTGTGCAGCATGCTAGGCTAGGATTACTTGTTTGCCTTAATATGAAATTGACATTTTCTGAATATTTTCCTGATGCTGCTATGTAATTACATTTGGGACTACGAATGTGGAATTTCGGTAGCTCCCCCTTGTCTGTTTATTTGGGATTACGGATGTGGGATTCCGGTAGATCCCCCTGCACGGTTATATGGAACTACGGGACTGCACCCGGTAGATTCCCCAGTACTGGGTACTTACATTTGGGACTACGGAACGGGATTCCGGTAGATCCCCGCACACTATGAGTTGGACTATGGGACGGGATCCCGGGAGATCCATTGGATATGTATATTTGGGACTACAGGACGGTATTCTGGGAGATCCCCGATTGTTATTTTGGTTCTGAGTCGTATTTCTTTATGTGTTTACCTTGCCTCTATAATAGTTGTTGTTGCCCTTTATATCTTGTATTACTTTTACTGCTGTACTTATTTATACTGTTCTGTTCTACACTGTCGAACTTTATATTTTATTTAACCTCAGTAGGGTCCTTACCTTCCTCGTCACTACCCGACCGAGGTTAGGTTTGTCACTTACTGAGTACCGCTGTGGTGTACTCATACCCTTTCTGCGCATGTTTTCCATGTATAAATCCAGGTACTTCGACCTAGTCCTATCGCCCTTGAGACAAGGTGACTGTTCCATAGACTTCGAGGTATATCTGCCGCGTACGCAGACCGAGGAGTCCCTTTCTACTCTCCCTATTGTATTAGTCATTCTGTATTTCTTTTCTTTGTTAGATATTCTGAAGTTAGACACTGGTAGATATTCCAAGACTTGTGTTTTCATGAGATTCCGGGTTTTAGGAAATATTGTTAGTTTCGAGAAGTTGTATTGTATATGCCGAGCGACATTTTAAATACTGTTTCATTTGGTTATTTTGGATTTTAATTATTCTTTTGCAAGTTTTGTTTATTTTTCCGCATTTGTTAGGCTTACCTAGTCGTAGAGACTAGGTGCCATCACAACAGTTCACGGAGGGCGAACTGGAATCGTGACAAGTTGGTATTAGAGCTCTAGGTTCATAGGAGTCATGAATCACAAGCCGGTTTATTAGAGTCTCGTTGATCGGTACGGAGACGTTTGTACTTATGTACGAGAGGCTATGTGTTGATACACAATTTTTTTCTCTATATTTTCAATATGCAAAATACCTTCAAAATAGCATATATGAGCATGTCCAAGTGTTTTATTATTTTTTCCCATAATTTTAAAGATTTAAATTAATTTATTTTCTCCCCTTTTATCCTTAAAATCCCCAATAATTATTTCCAAAATTATGGTTTTGATAATTCATCTATTGTATTTTTATATTTATTCCAAAATATGGCTAAAGTAATTTTTACATATTTTTACAATTATATTTAGTATTTTTAAAAGCTAAATTGCACATAATTGTAATATTAGCCATTTTAAGGTTTAATTATGTTTTATACGCATAAAATCAGATCCTGTATTTTTAAATTGTTAATTAGGTATTGCAAATCACTTTAGTACTTTCAATTTATTTTTCAGAAACTATTTACTATATTTTATAAATTAAAAAAGGAAAACTGGCTATTTAAATAACAACCTCTTTTGTATTTCAATTATAGCCAAATCAAGACCCAATTCCCAGCCCAATTTTAATTCAAAACCGGACCCCAACCCAATAGAAACCCCACCGGACCCAAGCCCAAACCCGGAACCCCACATACCCCATTTGATCTTGACCGTTGATCATTCAGATCAATGGTCCCCTTTTCCCTTACCATTTTTAAACCCAAATGACCTCCTAACCTAATTCATTTCCTACCAACCCGCCACTCTTGAATCCTTTTCCCCTCCAATTCTCTCTGAAACCTAAGGCTAACCCTAGCTGTCGCCACTCAAATCAACCCTAATCCCCTTCGATCCTCACTCAATCCATGGACTCCCATGGCTGTTTGAGACGTATATCGGTCTCTTGGTTGCTTGTTTTCGTGATTTCATGGAAAGATATCGAAGAGATCTAGTCTAGACCTTGCTCAACTTCTATCCATGGTCCTTTTCCGGCAATCCATCGCTGTTCGAGTCAAATCTATGACTTTTTCGGCTAGATCAATAACTTTTCGAAGTTTTCTCACTTTTTCTAGGTTCTCCGAAACCCTAACTTTAAAGACTTTCTGATTTTCTTTCAGATCTGTCTTAGATTTGTGTATGTTATGAACCTCCTGGTGTTTTCCTCAAAGGATTTTCCGATTTTTCAAAGTGACTCTCCATTTTCAAGAATAGGGTTTCCTCAACCTCTTTTAAAAGGTTTCTCCTCTAATTTTCAGTGTTGTCTTATGATTTTACTATGCTTAAATGATTTTATGTTTTCTTCCACCTGGTTCATCGTGTTGAACACCCTAAGTATTTTTGGTTTTATCCGAGGTTCTGGAACTGTCTTTGTTTATTTTGTATGCATATTTGTTTTGGTTGAGTTCTTTATGGTTAAATCCTTTCTCTTTGTTTGTCTTAAATGATTCTGAGTTCTTACCGCTTTTAACTCGACTTTGTTAAAACCCTACTATCTTAAAGGTTTTCCTCACTTGTTACTGTGAGTTTATAGATCTCCTTTACCTGTTACTATGTGTTGGACTGGTTTCTTATTTTTGTTCTATGTGTTAGCTATGACTACTTGACTTTGTTGATTACCATGCTTCGAGTAGTCCTTAGCCTACTCATGTCACTTCTATATGTTTGTGTTCATCTAGTTTGCTTCTTTTGTTAATATGTTTGACCCTGCATGTCTGATATGCCTATTCGTTCTTTTCTATTTATATGTCGAGGTGCAGAATCATGACTCCCTCTTGATTGATCCTAATTTCCTTAAGTTACGGTTTGATTACAAGGTTTTCTTATAAACCCCTAATACTTTACTCGTTTGTTTAAGTTGATTGATTCCATTCCTTTATTTGTTATGATGTTTCACCCCTGCTGAATCCTTTCCCCAAATTAAGTATATTATGTACTTGAACTCAATTATATACTCTGTACTTTTACCACCCCTTATAGGGTAAAAAAAATCAATCTTCCTCAAACTGATTTTCTTTCCTTAATTATCCCTGTTAGTAGCTGTTTGAGCTGTAATTCCTTGATTAATGGAAAGCACTTGTATTAATGGTATTCTAATTGTGATTACTTCCATATTTGTGTTAAACCTTTACTTGTTACCTTATTTTCTACCTATTTTTCAAAGCTATAAATACTCTACCCTCTCTTCTCTAAAGAGATGAACATATAGTTCAGAACACACACATACACACTCAAACTCTCTCTTCTTTCTCTACTACTTGTGCTACTGCTTGTCTAGCCGGCTGAAAGCCAAGGCTAGACTGTGGAACTCTACTTGCTTTACTTTTCTGCACTTTGCTTCTTTAACCGGTATATCCTAGTTTAATTTTAAAGCTTCAACAACAACATGCTTCTTTTATTGTTTCAGTTTCTCTCATTTTTGGTCTACTTCTGCTTGTGGTTCTGTTGTGAAACCTGCAGTTAAGTTACATTACCATCATGCTATAATGTCTCCCCTTCCCCTTTAGATTAATGCACTCCCCTATGCGTGTTTCAAGGCATACTTTGTCAATCACTTATTGTGTATTTGCCATCCTATGAATCCCAGGTCCCTATCCCTTCAATGTATTTATGTTCTTTCTGACTAGTTTGTGATTGTGCCAGTATCAGCTATTACTGTGCATGCCCAAACTAGTCCTAAGACCCTTGATGGGGTTATGTGTTTACAGTCAAATGTCTGTGTATCCCAAATCCCTTGACCCCCTTGTGTGACTACTGATTCTATGTGTGATCCCCTCTTAAGGTGTTTGAGTTTTGTTTGCTACTATAACTGCCTCCAATCATCTCTGTTACTAATTTCTTTCAAAATGGACTTGTCAGTCCAGTTTTTAAACAAACTCTTTTCAAACTATGTCAAGCACTCTCACATATATTCTTAGGCTACTAGGTTCTGCCCCTTTTGTGTGAGCCTTGCTTTGGGACCCTTGAGCTCCCTCTGAACCTGGACACATAAGAGGCCCTTCCACACTGCACTTATTCTTGGTCATGCAATATGAGTGTAAGCACTGTCCGGGATCCCTTGAGGTCCTTAGGGAACTCTGACACACCCAGATATGAGAAATACTATGGAACAATATTGGCATTTGAGGTGTATTATTACATAACTCAGAGAGGAAGTCAGAATCAGGCTTCCTATAGTTGTAACTTCTTATTTTACATTTCTCATGTAATTCAATCACATGGTCTGTAATAATTTGTAAACAAGTATTGGGGTGGCTAGTGAAAAGGGATAGGGTAAATATGCATGTTAAGTGTAGAAAACATGTTATTAGGTTTATGTTCTTAATTGCGCAATAGAAACCATGCTTAGGGTTCATGCATGCATTAAAAATCATGCTCTTAGGTCTCATGTTTATTGTTTCAGCATGTGCACCTTTGCAACATCATGTTTTAAAATCAGCACTTTATTATTATCTACATTCCTACCATGTGCACTTAGAAATCCTACTCTTAGGAAATTCTGCATTCATGCCATATGCATTTAGAAATCCTGCTCTTATGAAATTCTGCATTCCTGCACTATGCATTTAGAAATCCTTCTCTTAGGAAATTCTGTAATCTTTCCATACGCATTTAGAAATCCTTCTCTAGGAATTCTGCATTTTAGATACCATGTTTTAGGATCTTATTTGCACTTACACTTACTGTGAATTGCTGATTATAAAAGAGGTAAAAACAGCTTCACACTTGATTATACCGTTTAAAATAACTGGTAACAACCTCTGCATTTGATTAGAACAGCATGCTCCTAGGGTAAATAATTTCCAAACCATCTTTTAATAATTCTGAATAACTACTGCATCTTGCTTTACACCTAGGCAAGCCTTAGGTAATAACTTAAATAAAATTGGAACTACCCTTGTTTAATTATCAACTGTTAAAATCAGTAGGTAAACCTGATTCAGACTTTTTTTCTGAGTCATGTAATAAATCTGGTTCTGATGTTATCACTTAAACACCTTGCTTTAGGATTCTGAATTCAGACCTTAATTGTGTGTGAGTCATGCTATCTATGTGCATTATTTATGGAGGCATATCTGAGCCTTCTGCTTGTTTTCTGTGTTTTCCCCCCTTTAAATGCAGTCCTACTTGTATTGTATGTCGCCTTAGTATTTTGCCTTTAAACCTGAGGGTATACCTAGAACCTCCTTATAGGATAGGAGTCCTAAATTTCTCTGGGACTGATAGGAAGGGGTGGGTAACAACATGCAATAAGAGTTGAGACCAACCCTCGCTTCAATTACCTTCACGGAGTGGGAAAGGGTAGATATGGATATGATGACCGGTGAGCTAATACCATGTGTAGCCCCTCTTTTGAGGAGTGTCATACCGGTTATTGCATTGATATGATCCATATTACAAACAAACCTAGGACCCCCCTTTACCTTCATAAGCATGCTTAGATTGTAACTCTTTTCAAAAACATTACTCCCATTAATCATTTTCAAACACTTGTGTATTTAAATTTAAATCCCCTATTATTTGAGCCCTACTTGTCTATTTTCTAATTGCACAAATTCACAAAAAACTGTCTGGTCGAGAACTACACTAGTGGATCCTGAGGGGTGCCTAACACCTTCCCCTCGGGATAATTTCAAGCCCTTACCCTATCTCTGGTTATCAAACATAGTTAGAAATGGACCTTATGGGTGCCCTAACGCACCTTAAAATCATTAGGTGACGACTCTTCAAAATTGCAAAACCCCTTTCCCAAAAGGAAAGAGTTGTCCCATACCCAAAAATATCATGAACTCGATTCCGCAAGGAAAAAAAGGGCGCGCGACACTATGTAACTGTTAGGAAAATTCCACTTCATTTGATTTCCTTGTAATGCAAGATTTTGATATCACAATTCTAAACTTCGGTTTCTATTCTCTCACAGATGGTGAGGACACGCGCTACCTGAAATGATCAGGCACCCGCACCCCCTACTGTTGCCGTTAGAGGCCGGGGCCGGGGTAGAGGCCGAGGACGCGAACGTGGTGCATCCAGAGCACCTGTGCGAGCTGCCACTGGGGTACCACCAGCAGTTCCAACTGGAGTCCAAACACCTGATACGCCTACTGCTACTACTACTCCAACACTTCAGGAGACTCTGGCATAGTTCATGAGCATGTACGCCACTTTGGCTCAGGCAGGGTTGTTTTCCCTTACTGCAGCTACGTCTCAGGTCGGGGGAGGAGCACAGACTCCCACCTCCCGCACTCCTGAGCAGTGAGTGCATGTTGAGCAGGTCCCTAAGATTATTCCTGTATAGCCTGCAGTCTGAGATCAACCCGAGGACAGGGCAGAAGTTTCCGAGGATGAGCAGCTGAGGCTTGAGAGGTTCAAGAAGTACAAGCCTCCTGTATTCAGTGGTCTAGCATCAGATAATGCTCTAGGATTTCTAGATGAATGTTACCGTATTCTCTATACCATAGGTATATTAGAGTCGAGCGGGGTTTCCTTCACTACTTTCTAGCTTCAAGGAGCCGCCTATGAGTGGTGGTGCACCTATGAGTTAGACAGTCCGGATGAGGCTGCTTCACTGACTTGGACTTAGTTTTCAGATCTGTTCCTGAGAAAGTATATTCCTCAGAGCCTCAGGGACGCATGGCACATAGAGTTTGAGCATTTGCGCCAGGGTGCTATGACTGTCTCAGAGTATGCCATCTGTTACACTAGTTTGGCTAGACATGCACCAACCTTGGTTTCTACTGTTCGCGAGAGGGTTCGCCGTGTTTATTGAGGGCCTTATTCCCAACATCAGGTCTAGCATGGATCATGAGTTGGAGATAGATATTTCTTATCAGCAGGTGGTGAGCATTGCTAGGGGGATTGAGGGTATGCATGCTAGGGAGAGAGAGAAGATGGAAGCCAAGAGGTCTCGATAGTCGGGCCATTATTCTGGTGC
Organism: Nicotiana tabacum; assembly: GCF_000715075.1. NCBI lineage: Eukaryota > Viridiplantae > Streptophyta > Magnoliopsida > Solanales > Solanaceae > Nicotiana > Nicotiana tabacum. The sequence continues at coordinate 133,713,969 of NC_134095.1, forward strand.
CCGTGCCCCAGTTGCAGGTCGTCATGGTAGGGGTTATATGAGTCACCATGTTCATTCAGCTCTTCCAACAGCCAGTGGTATTCCATCTCCTCGTCGACCTCATGAGCCTTATTATGTACCTTCGGTTTCTAGCGCGCTTCCTGCGTAGGGTGCTTTCAGAGGTTAGTCCAGCAGACCTGGACCAAGCCAGTCACAGCTCCCATATCCTCCCAGAGCTTGTTTTGAGTGTGGTGACACACACTATATGGTGAGGAATTGTCCCAGACTTGGGAGGGGTGCACCTCCACAGACTTCTCATCCACAGCGTGCCCCGCAGAGTTCTCAGGCTGTGATTACAGCTCCAGTTGCTACCCCACCGGCTCAACCAACTAGAGGTGGAGGTTGGGAGGTAGAGGTTACCCTAGAGTGGAAGGCCAGGCCAGATACTATGCCCTTCCTACCCGTACCGAGGCTGTTGCCTCCGATTCTATCATCACAGGTATTATACTGGTTTGTCACAGAGATGCATCGGTTCTATTCGATCCAAGCTCCACTTTCTATTATGTGTCTTCTTATTTTGCTTCGCATTTAGGTGTACCTCGGGATCCTTTGAGTTCCCCTATTTATGTTTCTACTCCTGTGGGAGATTCTCTTGTTGTAGACAATATTTATCAGTCGTGTTTGGTTGCTCTTAGTGGTTTTGAGACCAGAGCTGATTTATTGTTGCTCAGCATGGTAGATTTTAATATTATCTTGGGCATGGACTGGTTGTTGCCCCATTATGCTATTCTTGATTGTCACACCAAAATTTTGATGCTGGCTATGCTAGGTGTACCACATGTTGAGTAGAGGGGTACTTTAGATCACACTCCCAGTAGAGTTAATTCTTTTTTTAAAGCTCAGCGTATGGTTGGGAAGGGGTGTGATGCGTATTTAGCTTATGTGAGAGATGTCAGTGTTGATACCCCTTCAGTTGATACAATCTCAGTAGTACGGGATTTTTCTGATGTGTTTCCAGCTGATCTTCCAGGCATGCCGCTGGATAGAGATATTGATTTTGGCAATGATCCATTGTTGGGCACTCAGCCCATTTCTATTCCTCCGTATCGTATGGCTCCTCCTAAGTTGAAGGAGTTAAAGGATCAGTTACAGGAATTGCTTGATAAGGGTTTTATTCGGCCCAGTGTATCACCTTGGGATGCTCCTATCTTGTTTGTAAAGAAAAAGGATGGTTTTATGCGTATGTGTATTGAATATCGCCAGTTGAACAAGGTTACAGTGAAGAACCATTATCCTTTGCCTCGTATTGATGATCTGTTTGACCAGCTTCAGGGCGCACGAGTGTTTTCTAAGATTGACTTGCGCTCAGGTTACCATCAGTTGAAGATTCGGGAGCTAGATATCCCGAAGACTACTTTCATGACTCGGTATGGTCATTACGAGTTCCTTGTCATGTCATTTGGGCTGACCAATGCCCCGACAGCCTTTATGCACTTGATGCACAGTGTGTTCCGGCCATATCTTGACTCGTTTGTCATTGTCTTTATTGATGATATTCTGGTTTATTCCCGGAGTTGGGAAGGTCATGAGCAGCACCTGAGGATAGTGCTTCAGACCTTGAGAGAAAAATAGTTATATTCTAAGTTCTCGAAATGTGAGTTTTGGTTGGATTCTGTGGCATTATTAGGCCACATGGTATCGAGTGAGGGTATTCAGGTGGATTCGAAGAAAGTAGAGGCAATATAGAGTTGGCCCAGACCATCCTCATCTACAGAGATCACAGTTTTCTTGGCTTGGCGGGTTACTACCGTCGTTTTGTGGAGGGTTTTCATCGATTGCAACCCCTATGACTAGACTGACCCAGAAGGATACTCCGTTCCAATGGACGGAAGAGTGTGAGGCGATCTTTCAGAAGCTCAAGACAGCTTTGACTACAGCCCCAATTTTGATATTACCTACAGGTTCGGAGTCTTATACGGTCTATTGCGATGCCTCAAGGATTGGGCTTGGAGTGGTTTTGATGCAGGACGGTAGGGTGATTGCCTACGCGTCCAAACAGTTGAAGGTGCATGAGAAGAACTACCCTATTCATGATCTCGAGCTAGCTGCCATTGTTCACGCCCTGAAGATCTAGTGTCATTATTTGTACGGGGTTCCTTGTGAGATTTATACTGATCATCGGAGCTTGCAACACCTATTCAAGCAAAAGGATCTAAATTTTCACTAGAGGAGATGGTTAGAGTTGCTGAAGGACTATGATATCACTATTTTGTATCACCCAGTCAAGGCCAATATGGTGGCTGATGCCTTGAGTCGCTGGGTAGAGAGTTTGGGGAGTTTGGCTTATTTACCAGCATCGGAGAGGCCTATGGCGATGGATGTTCAGGCCTTAGCCAGCCAGTTTGTGAGATTGGATCTTTCGGAGCCCAGTCAGGTTCTAGATTGCGTGGTTTCTTGGTCTTCCTTATTTGATCGTATCAGGGAGTGTCAGTATGATGACCCTCATTTGCTTGTCCTCAAGGACAAGGTTCAGCACGGTGATGCAAGAGATGTGACTATTGGTGATGATGGGGTAATGAGGATGTAGGGCCGTATTTGTGTACCCAATGTTGAAGGGCTTCGAGAGTTGATTCTGGAGGAGGCCCATAGTTCGCGGTATTCCATTCATCTGGGTGCCGCGAAGATATACCAGGATTTGAGGCAACACTATTGGTGGAGGTGGATGAAGAAGGATATAGTTGGATTTGTAGCTCGGTGCCTCAATTGACAGCAGGTGAAGTATGAGCACCAGAGACTGGGTGGGCTGCTTCAGCAGATAGAGATTACGGAGTGGAAGTGGGAGCGGATCACCATGGACTTTGTAGTTGGGCTCCCACGGACTTTGAGAAAATTCGACGCTATTTGGGTGATTGTGGATCGGCTGACCAAGTCCGCGCACTTCATTCCTGTGTGTACTATCTATTCTTCGGAGCGCCTAGCGGAGATTTATATCTGGGAGATTGTTCGCCTGCATGGTATTCCAGTTTCCATCATTTCAGATAGATGTACTCAGTTCACATCACGATTCTGGAGGACCATTCTGCATGAGTTAGGTACTTGGGTGGAGTTGAGTACAACATTTCACCCTCAGACGGACGGATAGTCCGAGCGCACTATTCAGATTCTTGAGGATATGCTCAGTGCGTGTGTGATTGAGTTCGGAGAGTCTTGGGATCAGTTCTTGCCATTGGCGGAGTTTGCTTACAACAATAGCTACCAGTCCAACATTCAGCTGGCACCGTATGAGGCCTTATATGGTAGGCGGTGTAGGTCCCCGGTGGGTTGGTTTGAGCCGGGTGAGGCCAGATTATTGGGCATAGACTTGGTACAGGATGCTTTGGAGAAAGTTAAGGTGATTCAGGATAGACTCCGTATAGCTCAGTCCAGACAGAAGAGCTACGCGGACTGGAAGGTTCGTGATGTTTTCTATATGGTTGGAGAGCGGGTTCTGCTTTGGGTTTTGTCTATGAAGGGTGTTATGAGATTTGGGAAGAAAGGAAAGTTGAGTCCAAGGTTTATTGGTCCTTTTGAGATATTGCAGGGTATTCGAGAGGTTGCTTATGAGCTTGCCTTACCTCCTAGCTTCGCAGGAGTTCATCCGGTATTTCATGTTTTGATGCTCCAGAGGTATCATGGTGATCCGTCGCACATGTTAGATTCCATTTCAGTCCAGTTGTACAAGGATCTATCCTATGTTAAGGAGCCAGTGACAATATTGGGCAGGCAGGTTAGAAAGCTGAGGTCAAAGAAAATTGCATCATTGAAGGTCAGTGGCGGGGTCATCCGGTCGAGGAGGCGACCTGGGAGACCGAGCAGGATATGCACAGTCGTTACCCTCGTCTTTTCAATACTTTAGGTATGTCTCTACACTCGTTCAAGGACAAATGAATGTTTAAGTGTAGGAGGATGTGACGACCCGGCCGATCGTCTTATGAATTAATGCCCCGATCCCCTATGAACTGCTTTCCTAGTGTTTATTTTTGCAATTTTGATTTGCCGTGATGTTCGGTTTTGAGTTTCGGAGAGTTTTAGGACACTTAGTCCCTAAATGAGAGCTTAAGTGTTGGAAATTTGACCGTAGTTGGAACAGTATGCAGACGGCCTCAGAATGAAATTCCGATGGTTCTGTTTGCTTCGTTGGGTGATTTTGGGCTTAGGGGCGTATTTGGATTGTGTTTTGGAGGTCTATAGCTAATTTAGGCTTGAAATACCGAAAGTCGAATTTTGAAGTTTCCGGTTCGATAGTAAGATTTTGATCCAAGGGTCGGAATGGAATTCCGGAAGTTGGAGTAGCTCCGTAGTGTTGAATGTGATGTGTGTGCAAAGTTTCAGGTCATTCAGACGAGGTTTGATAGACTTTTTGATCGAAAGAGTATTTTTAGAGTTTTGGAGTTCTTAGGCTTGAATTCGTGGTTGATTCGTAGTTTCGATGTTGTTTTAGGTATTTTAAGGATTGGTACAAGTTTGGGCAGTGGTATTAGACTTGTTGGTGCCTTTGGTTGAGGTCCCAGGGGCCTCAGGATAGTTTCGGAAGGTTGTTGGAAGAATTTGGAACTTGTTTGAGCAGCTTCAGCTGCTGGTTTCCTGTCATAACCGCACATACAAGTGTGCGACCGCAGGTGCGGCGCCATAGAAGCGGCTATGTGGCCACAGGTGCGAGATTTGGCCCAAGTTGCAGGATCCGCAAGTGCGGCTGGGTTTTCGCAGATGCGGCCAAGCGACCGCAGATGCGGACCCAGCCCATTAAGTGACTTTTCACACCTGCGATGCATTCTTCCTCAGGTGCGGGACCGCAGGTGCGCTCCCATGACTGCAGAAGCGGATTAACTGGGCAGAAACATGTAAATTCTTGCCTTCACGAATTTGAGCTATTTTTCACCTTTTTCAAACAGGAAGAAGGCTTGGGGGAGCATTTTCAAGAGAGGTTTTCAGAGGAGTTCATTGGGGCAAGGTCTTTGGTCCCTAAACTCGTTATTGGAGTGATTTTTATCATTATAAACATAAAAAATTAAGGAAAATCAGTGGTAATATGGGGGTTAGGGCTTGATTAATTAGAGACCTTTGAGTGATGATTTGAGGGATCATTTGAGGTCCGATTTTGGTACTTTTGGTATGACTGAACTCGTGAGAGTGTGAGGATTTTGGAAATGTAAATTTTACTTGATTCCGAGATGTGGGCCTGAGGGGCATTTTGGTTATTTTACCTAATTTCGCGTATTATCTTAGAATTTAATTGTAGAATCAGTTGCTTGAAGTGTTATTTACATTATGCAATTGAATTGAATAGATTTGGGTCATTTGGAGTCGAGTACTCGTGGCAAAAAAGTGATTTCGAGTTGATTTTAAGACGGTTCGTGGTAAGTGGCTTGCCTAACCTTGTGTGAGGGACCTTCCCCTTAGGATTTGGTATTACTGTTAATTGAAATGCGTTGTACGTGAGATGACGAGTGCGTACTTATGCTAATTGTTGAAAATCCGATTTTCATTAAGTAATTGCTAGTATGTTTCTTTTCCTGTTTATATTACCTGCACTTAAAGCCTGTTGTTAGCTTAGGAAAACATGTCTAAGTGTTTTAATTGCCTTATTTGTTCAACTGCTTTACCTGAATTCTGTGCAGCATGCTAGGCTAGGATTACTTGTTTGCCTTAATATGAAATTGACATTTTCTGAATATTTTCCTGATGATGTTGTGTAATTACATTTGGGACTACGGATGTGGAATTCCGGTAGCTCCCCTTTGTCTGTTTATTTGGGACTACGGATGTGGGATTCCGGTAGATCCCCTTGCATAGTTATATGGAACTACGGGACTACACCCGATAGATTCCCCCAATACTGGGTATTTACATTTGGGACTACGGAACATGATTCCGGTAGATCCCCGCGCACTATGAGTTGGACTACGGGACGGGATCCAGGGAGATCCATTGGATATGTATATTTGGGACTACAGGACGGTATCTTGGGAGATCCCCGATTGTTATTTTGGTGCTGAGCCGTATTTCTTTCTGTGTTTACCTTGCCTCTGTAATAGTTATTGTTGCCCTTTATATTTTGTGTTACTTTTACTGCTGTACTTATTTATACTGTTCTGTTCTACACTGTCGAACTTTATATTTTATTTAACCTCAGTAGGGCCCTGACCTTCCTCGTCACTACCCGACCGAGATTAGGCTTTACTGAGTACCATTGTGGTGTACTCATGACTTTCTGCACATGTTTTTCATGTACAGATCCAGGTACTTCGATAAATCCTATCACCTTTGAGGCGAGGCGACTGCCCTAGAGACTTCGAGGTATATCTGCCGCGTCCGCAGACCGAGGAGTCCATTTCTATTCTCACTTTTAAGTATTAGCCCTTATGTATTTCTTTTCCTTGTTAGATATTCTGGAGTTAGACACTATTAGATATTCAAAGGCTTGTGGTTTCATGGGTTTCCGGGTTTTGGGAATATGTTGTTAGTTTTAAGAAGTTGTATTGTATATGTCGAGCGGCATTTTAAATACTGTTTCATTTGGTTATTTTGGATTTTAATTATTCTTCTGCAAGTTTTGTTTCTTTTTCCGCATTTGCTAAGACTAGGTTCCGTCACGGCAATTCACGTAAGGCGAACTGGGATCGTGACACAATATCTACAAGCTCAATATGTTCCCCACAACTTCGAATTGTTACAAAGAAATTAAAATATGGAGATAAACATATTTTTATAAACCACAAGGGAGAGTAATATTCGAAGATAAACATGGGGGAGGTTACAAAAATTAATATATTATATTTAATATATGTTATTAAGCTAAAACCTATTTTGAAGTGTCATGTCATATTTTCCGTATAAAATATAAAAATTCATGTGATATTTACCTTTTAGTTAACTTGGCCAAAGTTGGATGACTTTTACCTATATTTATATCTATCTATCTATCTATATTATTATTATTATTATTATTATTATTATTATTATTATTATTATTATTATAAAAGCACAAATAATTTATGCTAAATGTTGAACGATTAAAATATTCCCGAAATATTGATTGACTTTTATAACCTTAATTATTTGTATAATTTAAGAATGTAAATATAAATCACCTAAGGCTAAAATTGTTTTTCGATTTAAATTATGCCGAGCAGAAACGGAAAAAGTGCGAAGGTGGAACACTCCTATCCAAATTAGTTTAGGATTCATCATCCCTCGGCTAACTCGCTGCTATCCCCATCTCAAGATTTTACAACAATATAATATGCCTAGAAATAAAGAACTCTTTCTCTCTTTGCAGAGCTTTTTTTGCGTACTTTTTCTTGGACAATAAATCCTTCGTATAGTAGCCTTCTTCTTTTTGGACAATAATATACTTCATTCAGTTATTTTTATTTTCAGTTTATATGGGATTTAAATTGATTGAATGAATTCATGTAGAAAAAGAATAAACCCGTTATTCTTATAAAAGAAGCCATTATTCCACATTATTCATCAGAAACGTTTTTGGGAGTATTGGACATAAATTGTGGTATTATTGCAGAAAGAAGCAAAATTCTCCAAAGGTATTATTAGTTCTTTAATTTTTACGTGTGCCAAGAGGGCCTTGGGCAACCAAGACCAGTTATGCGTATCTTTTTTTTACTGTTTTTAGCGGTATTGATTTCTCACCGCCATCGAGCCATGCTTGGTCATTTTGAGGATTGTACATATACTTTTGTTTCTATTCTAGAAGTCCAAATATAAGCTTTTATAACATATATGTAAGAGATTTTTTATTTTTTAAAATCATTATATCTATGTCTATATCTTCTATGTTCTTATAAAAGAACAAATATAACGTTGATCTTTCAAAATATTTTGATAAGAACTCATAAGAAAAAGGCCACAATTGAAAGTAGTACACATTAGAATAAAGAGTTGTATTACAAACTCAAAAATTGAATGACCACCGGTGAAATTTACTCCAAAATTTGGTACAGTTTATCTCATATACAAGGTATATAGGATTGTTATCCAAGTTATAATCCTGATTATAATCTCAAATTTGAATCCTGAAATTATAACCAAAATATACTAGAATATCATGGTTTTGAACTAAACGACACAGTGCTTCATTAATAATTAAATTTACATGTCACACCTCCTTTTTGCGCACCCGCCCGAAGGGTAGAAATGCGCGAGGGAGTTTTTCCAATTTAAGTGACAATATTCGAAATGGGATTATTTATTTTAATTCAGAGTCGCCACTTGGGAAAGGTTTGGCTTTTGGTGTCCCAAGTCACCGGTTTATCTTGAATCCCAAATCGAGGAAATTTTTGACTTTTCCAAATGAAGTCTGCGAACCAGAAATTCTAAGTAAGGAATTCTGTTGACCCGAGGGAAGGTGTTAGGCACCCTCGAATCCCGTGGTTCTAGCACGGTCGCTTAAATTGTTATAATGGCTAAATATCTGATTTAAATACATGTTGTGACTTATGTGCTTTTATTAAGTTTAAACCGCTTTTATTATCATTTATTTTTTATAGAATTGCAACGTCGTGAAAATGTATCTCGAGCCACGTCGCAATCAATGCACCCGTAGTTGTTAACACATTTCGACTCCGTTGAGATTTGGATTCGGGTCACATCAATGTGCACCCGAGTTTAAGAATGTAATCTAATTGAGCCGCGCCTAAAGAGTCTAAGCGCATTATTATTTTGGGAAGGGCCATGAAATTCACTAAACGGCCTGTCCTGTATTCTAAATATTTATTATGGTTAGTTAATGAGGACCCCGCCATTTGCATTTTTATTTGGCGAGGCTCGTCTCTATTTTAGAAAGGATATCCAAAAGTGGCTACATTTCTAATACGTTTGTCTCTAAAACTAGAAGAAAAAGGTACATGCTAATTATATGCTAGGGCCCAATCCGGATTCTTATCAATTTCTGATTAATTATTTACAAAGTGGAGAAAACATTATACTTCATGGAAAAATGCTTTAATTTGACAAAGAAATCACATACGAGCTGACGAAGTACAACACTTAACCCGAACAAACATCCTTGAGTTGAATTTAAATTAAATTGCTTAAACAGGATTAATAGAATTCCCTTACCAAAAGGATGCTACCTATGGTGTAAAAACTTATCTTAAGCATGCCTAATAAAATTGCAACCCAAGATGTCTAAAAACTGTATTGTATTTTTTGCAAGATTAAAAGGAACCGTCCAACCTATATATTCGAAACATGCTGAAGAACGAATTTAAATTAACAACTATACTAATGGTTGCATATTCCATGAATTGTAGTTACATCCTATATACCATTAAATCAATTGCATATTGTGGTTTAAAATCAGCATAAGCTTCAATCAGATACAAACTTACTAATGTACTTCTCTATTGAACTACAAACTAAAATTTACACGATTTAACAACATTTATGAAAAAGGCAGTCAGTAAACAGCGGATGATTATAACTCCTTCAGATCTTTCAATTCATGCTTTTCAATGTTACAATCAGCTACACCAATGTGAGACTCGAAATGTGTACCTGGAAATGCTGGAAATACTGAAAATGCAAAGGAGAAGAGGAAGAAGATAGGGAAATCAGCAGCAGCAAAAACAGAATAGCAGCAGCAGCAACAAACGAAACAATTGGAGTAGAATCAAGATCCCAGCTAGACCAAGTCTCAGAGTAAACCAACAAACAACCAGCAGACTCAGTTGGATTTAGAAGAAATCAGTATTGAACAAACAGGTCAAGACCAGTGAAATCAAGACAGCAAAGAAGAATGCAATTTCTAGTTTTGTCTGTCTGTGTTATCAAACAGAGTTCTTTTCCAGTTTTCTGTTTTTCAGAACTTCAGCTCTCAATCTCCAAACTAAGTTTTCTGTGTGTATTCTCTTTGTCTCTGTCTGTGTGTGTGTATCTATGTCTATCTTAAGGTCTGTATGCCTGTCTATGTGTGTATGTGTATGTATTCCGGTCCCCTTTAAACTGAAGGGAGTCCCTCTCTTTTATAAGCCTCAAATCACCCCTTTAACAGCCTGTTTAGACAATCAGAACACCCTCCCATGTGCTACCCTCTTTTCAGATTCCACTTAGCTATTTAAGAACAAACCCCATGATATTCCCTGGCAGACTTACTCTTTTAAGTGAGGTTTAATACTTCTTAAACTAAAGCAGAATATGGGCAGCAGAATGTAATCTGACAGCATATGCTGTCAAAACTATTTTAATTCAAAAAGGGCCTTTATGCACATGTTGTGCACAAGTGCACATGCCATCAATTCAGATTGCAATTAAACAAAACCAATCCCTTTATATTTCTGATTCAAATACATCAAAGGTAAGTAGCTATAGTTGACTCTCAATTTTAATTCAAACAATGTTCGGCAAGACAAATCAAGTTGTTACCATTCAAACAGCTAAAACTATTTGACGACATGTATCGAATCGACTATACTAATTACAACATACACAATCAAAGCCAAGGATTAGAATCAAACAGTATCAACAAGGGGTCAGATTGCACATGTCAATACAGAAGTTAACTTGGGGATTGATTACTCAAACAATTTTAATTCAGTCAATCAGGCAGTTCACATACACACACATTATCATTGAATGAGGAAAAATTCGATCAAACAAAAGGGGTACAGGCAAGGTGGACAGTCAACAGTTGATAGAAAATTCAAAAACACAAATTAAAACAAAACATGAATAGACCTTTAATCAACACATGGAATAAAGGACAAAAAAGAAAACAAAACTCACCTTAAATCCCAAAAAATCAAAGAGCCTTAGCTTGGATTCGAACAGGCCTTTCTTAAGGCTGAACGGACTTTAATCGAAGTGTTTCTCAGATGAGAAACACTTCGATTAAGGTCCATTAGACCTTAATCTCTGTGGCTTAAATAGATACGGAACAGGCACGAGGTTTAAACCTAATCTCTTGGTTTAAACAGGCACGGAACAGACACGAGGTTAACCCTAATCTCTTGGTTTAAAACAGGCACGGAACAGGCACGGAACAGGCACGGAACAGGCAAGGAACAGACATGAGGACCCTAGGGTTCAAAACATCAGATCTGGGATTTGTGTTTCCCTGGTCTATGAGGGGGGTCCGGGGACTATCTGGTATGAAACTGGGGTTAATCGGTGTAAGTTAGGTTCCGACTCGAATCTTCAAATGAAGATTCGAGAAGGTGGGAGGGGATTCGAGGTAAGTGGTTAACAGATCAATGTTCAGGGTGGCAAGGGGGTTCTATGGTGTTAAGGATGGGGTCACCGGCGTCCATGCCGCCGGCTTTCATGGTGAAAGTATACAGGGGCAGCTAGGGTTTGAAGGTCTGAGGTCTGGGGTGAAGACGACCTAAGGCAGGGGGTTCGGATAGGGGGGCAGGGTAAAGGTTATAGGTTTATATAGTTAGTGAGGGGTTGATTCCTAGCCGTTGGATGGGGTACGATGAAGGGTCAGGATCTCTTGGCTGGTGGGGGACGGTGTCATTTCATCCAAAAGGGGTTTGGGTCGGTCCGGGTGGAACGGGTCGGGTTCATTAGTGGGTTATGGGGAAGTGATCTTGGCCGTTGATCAATCTGAGATCAACGGCCCAGATCAGACTAGGTCACTACGACGTCGTTTGGACGTTCTGGGTATCAGCTGTTGTGGACCGGGTTACACAGGGGTTTTGGGTTTGAGTTTTGGGCCTCGAATTTAAAATGAACATAAGCCCAACTGATTTTCAACCCAATTCTGCACTCTCTTTTATTATTTTTTCTTTTATTTTAAAACAAAACCTAAGTAAATCAAATTAAAATTAAATAAACACTTAATACAATTATTTGCACACATATGTTAAAATATTTAAAGCAGGTAAAATCAAACAAAACAATAATTACGGACAAGGATGCATATTTATGATTTTTCTATTTAATAACCGGATTACGGTTCAAACAGCACATGACACACACATTTTTTTTATTATGTTTCAATAATGGACAAAAATCATAGTTAATTAACAAAATGCCACGTAAAATCCAAAAATTGTTCAGCAGGACCATTTGTTATTATTATTTTTTATTTCTTTTGGAGCGATTGTCGCGTAAGATAAAAATCACATGCTCACAGCTGCCCCTCTTTGTTCGGAAACACGAAGAGTTTTCGTGCAAAGATAAAGTGAGCGGATATGAGCGATTTTTGCCTATGGACTACTCCGTGTGAAGCATGTTTTAAAAGATCTGACCGAATCTTTGCTTCAAAGATTTCCTACATATTCTGGGCTAAACAGGAATCAGGTCAATGTAGTTCGGGAAATTCTATGGTAGCTGGGACTACCATGGGACTGCAATGCTTGCTGTTACTGCTGTTGCTGTTGTCACCGTTGCTTTACTGACCGCCTTATTACAACAAAAGGAAAATTGAAACTGAACTAAATACTTATATGCATGTCAACTGCTAGTTACAAGATCCCTATCTATGATTTTTTTGCGACTTGATCTTGGGTCTCAGCTGATTTTGCTTGTAGACTTTGATCTGAATCTTGATGCTTACGAGTTGTAGGTGCTTGCTCACTCTGGGATACTCAGTGAGACGTGACTGGCAGAGTTCAGGACCTTAATCAAATGTTGGAGTCGATCCGCCTTCCATTTACTCCGATATCTCGGGACATCTTCTTTTTGTCTTTTCCTTCTTTGATTCTGAGTTGAGACTCATATCGTGGGTCATTTCGATCCGTGTGGCTGGAGGTTTAGACCTGCGGGAGAAAACAAACAAACGAACGAAATTTTCTGCCCCAGTTTCACTAGGAAAATTTCGTGAATTATTCGCCAGGAAGTTCATAAAATTGATGAAAGAGGATATGCATGCTCAATTCAGGGTTGGGGCCCAAATACCGACCAGCTGGGGAGAAGTTCGGTTTTAGAGTTGAAACTCTAATACTGACCAACTGGGGGAAAGTTCAGTTTAGGGTTTAAAACCCTAATACTGATTAAGAGGAAAAGTTCAGTTTAGGGTTTAAAACCTTAATGCTGGCTGAAGGAAAAAGTTCAGTTTAGGGTTTAAAACCTAATGCTGACTAAAGGAAAAATTCAGTTTAGGGTTTAAAACCCTAATGCTGACTGCATGGAAAAGCTCAATTTAGGGTTTAAAACCCTAATGCTGACTGCATGGAAAAGCTCAGTTTAGGGTTTAAAACCCTAATGCTGGCTGAAAGAAAAAATTCAGTTTAGGGTTTAAAACCCTAATGCTGATTGCATGGAAAAGCTCAGTTTAGGGTTTAAAACCCTAATGCTGGCTGAATGGAAAAAAGTTCAGTTTAGGGTTTAAAACCCTAATGCTGACTAAAGGAAAAATTCAGTTTAGGGTTTAAAACCCTAATGCTGATTGCATGGAAAAGCTCAGTTTAGGGTTTAAAATCCTAATGCTGGCTGAATGGAAAAAAGTTCAGTTTAGGGTTTAAAACCCTAATACTGACTAAAGGAAAAATTTCAGTTTAGGGTTTAAAACCCTAATGCTGATTGCATGGAAAAGCTCAGTTTAGGGTTTAAAACCCTAATGCTGGCTGAATGGAAAAAAGTTCAGTTTAGGGTTTAAAACCCTAATGCTGACTAAAGGAAAAATTCAATTTAGGGTTTAAAACCCTAATGCTGATTGCATGGAAAAGCTCAGTTTAGGGTTTAAAACCCTAATGCTGGCTGAATGGAAAAAAGTTCAGTTTAGGGTTTTAAAACCCTAATGCTGACTAAAGGAAAAATTCAGTTTAGGGTTTAAAACCCTAATGCTGATTGCATGGAAAAGCTCAGTTTAGGGTTTAAAACCCTAATGCTGGCTGAATGGAAAAAAGTTCAGTTTAGGGTTTAAAACCCTAATGCTGATTAAAGGAAAAATTCAGTTTAGGGTTTAAAACCCTAATGCTGATTGCATGGAAAAGCTCAGTTTAGGGTTTAAAACCCTAATGCTGGCTGAACGGAAAAAGTTCAGTTTAGGGTTTAAAACCCTAATGCTGATTGCATGGAAAAGCTCAGTTTAGGGTTTAAAACCCTAATGCTGGCTGAATGGAAAAAAGTTCAGTTTAGGGTTTAAAACCCTAATGCTGACTAAAGGAAAAATTCAGTTTAGGGTTTAAAACCATAATGCTGATTGCATGGAAAAGCTCAGTTTAGGGTTTAAAACCCTAATGCTGGCTGGCTGGGGACAAAGTTCGACAATACTAAGCGACCTCTTTTTTTTTGAATTTTCTTGTTTTAGTAGAAGATAAAAGGGAGTTTCGTGAAAACTTACCTTTCGAGTGAATTCATCATTGCCAAAGTATTTCTTGTACCCGTGTACCTTCTTCTTTGGGCGACACCTGCTTCTTGCACGGTTGTCTTGGATTATACCTGTTTCAACTTTTCAGACAAAGAACAATTGTTAGTTCGGAAATGACGGTGGGTTCGGTGACCTTGATCATTCCCAGTTGCTTTGTTGCGTCTTTATTTCTGTTGTGAAGTCCCGCCATTGATTTGATTCAAATGGCGAAACCCTTTAGACTGCTCAGGCTTGTATTTCCAGATTCTGCGATGATTTGCCTCGTAAGGCCTCTCTTTTTTTTATCTCTTTTTTTTGTGTCCCGTTTTGCTTGGAGATTCTTGACGGAGATTTTATTGGAGGTAATCTGTGGGGATTTGTACAAAAGGAAGCTCTGTGGGGGAATATTTACAAAGTGGATTCTTTGTGTGGATTTTTGTACAACGGGGCATACTGGGGATTTGTTTCAAAGCGGTCTTTCTAGGATTTGTTGGGGTAAGCTTGTTGGGGAATTTTTACAAAGGGACTCGCTGGGGATGTGCCGGGGAGATTCCATTTTTTTTTAATATTGGGGAGACTCTGTGGGGGATTGTACAAGGGGATACTCTGTGTGGATTTGTCCGAAGCGGTCTTGCTGGGGGAAATTTCTCTCTTTTCTCTTTACTTCGAACGCCGCCAAACATCATGATTCTTCAGGTTTAGACAGACGTACCAACGAAACGAGGTGTTTTCCTTCATGAAACGGAATTCTGTGCAAACAAGCCTGTCACCTGTCCTTTCCGGTATATCTAGAATTTGGGGTTAAACATGAAAGAGATTTGAAGAAAACAAAGAAAAGATAAAACAAATTTCAGAAAAGGAGTGCCCCCTTCGGGACGAGAGAGACTTATCTGAGAAAGATAATGCTGGTTTTAAATGACATGACATGCTCTTTGGACTGGACGTCTGACCTTTCATGAGCTTGCGTTTCCCTGAACCAAAACGGATATGTGATTCCAAACTGGTGGAACTTTGCCGAGATCTCCTTGGGTGGGGTCATTCTTTCGGCCAATAGCGCCCTTTGCGGGTTTTCGCTGATTGACCTCTCTCATTTCTCTTCCTATCATCGCTTGACAGCACTCTTTACGAGTTTTTACTAAACAAGCTCTCTCATTTTGGTTTCTCTACTCCCGTCGCCTCGTGGTGCCCGAAGGTTTTCACCAACGAGACTCTCTCATTTTTATCTCTCAATTTAGAGTGTGTCGGTCTCCATTCGTGACGCTTATTGGCTTCCCACTATCTTTGGTAATTTGATCTGAAAGCTTGTGCTTGGCAAAGAGAGGTAGATGATACTAACTTCTAAGCCGTTTGACGTGCTCCAGTTTCAATTTCAGGGTGAATGAGATTTTATTGTTAGTGTGACTGAACCTCAGGGAGAGGCTGCCTACGTATCCTTTCGGAATCAAGTCAAACGTAGTTCAGGCCTCAATCAATGTTTTTTTTTTTTGTAAGCGACTCAAAGGCTTGTGGAGAGAATTGGTAGTGTTTGGGGGTAGTGGGAATAAAACCTTCATTATTTCAAATGTGTCAGGACCACTGGAGTATAAATCAGACATAGTATCTCTTGACTGCATCTGCATTTACTGCTGTTTCGGGGTCATTTCCTTCGATATCACCTAGATACAATGCTCCTCTCGGCAATATCTTCCTTATGATGTATGGGCCTTTCCAATTTGGAGCAAATTTCCCTTTCGCTTCCTCGTGATGTGGCAGAATACGCCTCAGTACCAGCTGACCTACTTCGAAATTCCTGGGTCGGACTTTCTTGTTGTAAGCGCGGGCCATTCTTCGTTGGTACAACTGTCCGTGACAAACCGCGGCCATTCGCTTTTCATCGATCAAAGTCAATTGTTCTAATCGAGTCTTGACCCACTCGCTGTCTTCAATTTCTGCTTCGACAATGGTTCGAAGAGAAGGAATTTCTACCTCCGCCGGTATTACAGCCTCTGTCCCATAAACCAAAAGATAAGGAGTTGCTCCTACTGACGTGCGTACCGTAGTGCGATACCCCAACAATGCAAATGGTAACTGTTCATGCCACTGTCGGGAACTTTGGATCGTTTTCCTCAAAATCTTCTTGATGTTTTTGTTTGCCGCTTCCACAGCACCATTGGCCTTTGGCCGATAAGGAGTAGAATTCCTATGCGTTATCTTGAATTGATCGCATACATCTCCCATCAAGTGACTGTTCAAGTTTGCTGCGTTATCTGTAATGATAGTCGCAGGAATACCGAAACGACAGATAAGATTTGAGTGTACAAAATCCACTACAGCTTTTTTAGTGACCGACTTGAGAGTGACAGCCTCTACCCATTTTGTGAAGTAATCGATGGCAACCAGTATAAACCTGTGTCCATTCGAAGCCTTTGGTTCGATTAGTCCAATGACATCCATGCCCCAGGCGACAAATGGCCAAGGTGCAGACATGGGATGCAGCTCGGTGGGAGGTGCATGAATCAAATCACCGTGCACCTGACACTGATGACACTTCCGAACGAAACTAAAGCAGTCCTTTTCCATGGTTATCCAGTAATAACCTGCTCGAAGGATTTTCTTTGCTAAGACATACCCGTTCATGTGAGGTCCGCACACACCTGCGTGTACTTCGTGCATGATCTTTCTCGCCTCTTCGGCGTCGACACATCTTAGTAGGTTGAGGTCCGGGGTTCTCTTGTACAACAATTCACCGCTCAGAAAGAAACCACTTGCATGTCGCCTAATGGTCCTCTTTTGATCTCCAGTAGCATGCTCGGGGTATTCTTGCGTTTTCAAGAACCTCTTGATGTCATGGTACCAAGGCTGCGTATTCGATCCCGCCTCGATTATGTTGCAGTAACTGTGTCTTTCCTTGATTTGGATTTCCAAAGGATAGACGTGGGCGTTGCCTGGGTAGGGTAGCATTGAAGCCAGCGTAGCAAGTGCATCTGCCAGTTCATTGTGACACCTCGGGATATACCTGAACTCTATTGATGTAAAGCGCTTGCCGAGGTCCTCCACATGCTGTCGGTAAGGGATAAGTTTGACATCCCGAGTTTCCCATTCACCTTGGGCTTGCCGGATAATCAGGTCAGAATCTCCCATAATCAGTAAGTCTTCGACATCGTGATCGATTGCCATATGCATGCCCATGATGCAAGCTTCATACTCAGCTGTGTTGTTTGTGCAAAAGAAACGCAGTCTAGCTGTGGCGGGATAATGCTGACCGGAAGGCGAGATCAAAATTGCCCCGATCCCTACACCTTTGGCATTCACGGCTCCATCAAAAAACATCTTCCAAACATGAGTGTCCTCCGAGACCACCTCTACGGTGTTTACTTCTTCATCTGGAAAGTAGGTACTCAATGGCTGGTATTCCTCATCGACCGGATTTTCGGCCAAATGATCTGCTAGCGCCTGGGCTTTCATTGCCGTGCGAGTGACATAGACTATGTCGAATTCAGTAAGAAGGATTTGCCACTTGGCCAGTCTCCCAGTAGGCATCGGTTTCTGAAATATATACTTCAAAGGATCCAGCCTGCTTATGAGGAAAGTAGTGTGGGCTTGGAGATAATGTCTCAGCTTTTGAGCAACCCACGTCAGAGCGCAACATGTCCTTTCCAGCAGCGTGTATTTGGCCTCGTAGCCGGTGAATTTCTTGCTCAAGTAGTAGATTGCTTGCTCCTTCTTTCCGGTTATGTCGTGTTGCCCGAGGACGCAACCAAAAGAGTTCTCCAAGACTGTCAGATACAAGAAAAGTGGTCTCCCTGGCTCTGGAGGGACCAAAACTGGGGGATTCAAAAGGTATTCTTTGACTTTGTCAAAGGCTTCTTGACACTCAGTTGTCCATTTGATCGCCACATCTTTCCTTAACAGCTTGAATATGGGCTCACACGTGCTTGTCAGCTGGGCAATAAACCGACTGATGTAGTTCAACCTGCCCAACAAACTCATCACGTCTTTCTTCGTTGTCGGGGGAGGTAAATCTCTAATAGATTTTATCTTGGTTGGATCTAGTTCGATACCTCTCCTTCTTACGATGAAGCCCAAAAGTTTGCCCGACGGGACTCCGAAAGCACATTTGGCTGGGTTCAGCTTCAAGTCATACTTCCTTAATCTCTCGAAGAATTTCCTCAAGTCTTGGATGTGATTACCCTGCGTCCTGGACTTGACTATCACGTCGTCCACGTACACTTCTATTTCCTGATGCATCATGTCATGAAAAATGGCAGTCATGGCCCTCATGTAAGTAGCCCCAGTATTCTTCAGACCAAATGGCATGACCCGATAACAGTAGGTGCCCCAAGGCATGGTGAAGGCAGTTTTCTCGGCGTCCTTTTCATCCATCAATACCTGATGATACCCAGCGTAACAATCTACGAAAGACTGTATTTCGTGTTTGGCGCAATTATCAACGAGGATGTGGATGTTGGGCAGTGGGAAATTATCTTTGGGACTTGCTCTATTCAGTTCTCGGTAATCTACACATACCGGAGTTTTCCCATCCTTTTTCGATACTGGAACCACATTAGCCAACCACGTCGTATACTGGACTACCCGAATCACTCCCGTTTTTAGTTGTTTGGTGATCTTCTCTTTAATCTTGTCACTGACCTCAGTTTTGAACTTTCGTTGCTTTTGTTGGACTGGAGGACAATCAGGATGAATCGGCAATTTATGAACCACTAGATCGACACCTAGTCCCGGCATGTCATCGTATGACCAAGCAAACACGTCTTTAAATTCAAAAAGAAGTTGAATTATCGCATCTCGCGTTTTCTCGTCCGTGTGAATGCTTATTTTGGTCTCCCGAATTTCTTCAGGAGTTCCTAAATTAACCGGTTCGGTGTCATTCAGATTTGACTTAGGTTTATTCTCAAAATGTTCCAACTCTCGGTTTATTTCCCTAAAAGCTTCTTCCTCATCATATTCTGGTTCTGGGTTCATTAATTCACAGTTAAATAGCTCGTTGTGATCTGGGCGTGAAGTCCGCAAGCATGTCATATTTAAAGCCGCATTATTATAACTGAAAGGAAAGATAAAAGGAAAAATAACAAAAATCAGAACAAAAGAAAGAATGGGAAAGCAATGATGATTTTTTTTCTATTTTCTTTGGAAAGTTGGAAGACAACAATGTTTACAACTTAGGAATTCAAAACAACAATTGAAAGGAAGAAAACGTTCAAGTTATGTCCTGGAGACAACTTGTGACACAGGAAAGGTGGCAGGACAGGTCTACCCGGACTTCCGTCTAGTCGGGAATGGTGTGGCCTCCCAGTTTTGAAGTTTGGCGTTCGGCCCCACGTACAGCATCTCAGCAGTGCTTGTGCCTTCACCTGGTTGAACCATGTGGACCTCGTAGAGCATCTCTCTCATTGCCCCGCATATCTCATCGATTTCCTCAGCCGTGAAGACCTCATCGTCTTCTTCTTCGGTGTACCTTGGCCTGATGAAAGTTTTCATATAAATCCGGCAATGGTTGAGGTAACTTCCAACCCTCATTTCTCCTTTTCTTTGCCCACTCTTCGTCTGCTGGAGTAGGTTTGAAACCTAGTCCAAAAGGTTTCTTGGTGACTGGCAAGGTGATGGGTTCTGTTATTCCCTGAAGGGTTCGTCCAAGCCCTTTCCCTGGCCTAAATCCGTGCCGGATCATCTCTTTGGCCACCATAACCGAGGCGTTAGACAAGAAAGGCTGGGGGCAGGGTATTCCCTCTTCGTGCTGCTCTGCCAGTACAATCTCGAAAGCTTGATAGACCGTATGTTCGCTCCCTTCTCTCGGTTCAAGATATGGGATGGATGGGTCCCGATAGATAGCATGCTCGTCTTCTCCATGGACCACGATCTCTCGGTCTTCGTACTCGAACTTCACCATCTGGTAAAAAGTGGAAGGCACAGCTCCTGCTGCATGGATCCAAGGTCTGCCGAGGAGAAAATTGTAGGATGTATCCATGTCGAGCACCTGGAAGGTTACTTCAAACTCGACTGGTCCTATGACCAACAACAAGTCTATCTCCCCCATGGTATCTCTCTTGATGCCGTCGAAAGCTCTTACGCAGACATTGTTGGGTCGGATTCTTCCGGTCCCAATTTCCATTCTCTGTAGCGTGGAGAGCGGGAAAATGTCAACACCTGATCCCCCATCCAATATTACCCGCTTGACATAGTAGTCCTCGCATTTAACTGTTAGATGCAAGGCCTTGTTGTGTGCCGCTCCTTCCGGGGGTAAATCGTTCTTGCTGAAAGAGATTTGGTTGACGACGAAGAATCTTTCTGTCATCCGCTCTAGTTGTTCAACCGAGGTTTCAACTGGCACATATGCTTCATTCAAGGTCTTCAGTAAGATCTTTTGATGTTCGGCCGACCTTATCAACAATGACAGCATGGACACTTGCTCGGGGAACTTGCGCAGTTGATCTATCACTTCGTAATCCGGCATTTTCATTTGTTGGAAGAACACTTCCGCTTCTTCAACGCTCACAGGCTTCTTTGGTGGGAAGCGCTTTTGTGTGGCGTTGTTCAGCTCTTGGGTATTTGAATACCTTCCAATGAAAGTATTTTCTGGAATTTCTCCCATGACCTCTTTACCTTTGTACATTACCAAAGTCTTTTGATAATTCCACGGCACTGTGGACGGGTTGGTCATTGGCTTTTGTGGCACGCGTCCGATAACCACTGGCTCACTCAGCCGAGGTGGTTGAATCGTCCCCCGGACCACATAGGCCCCTTTCGGTACGTACATAGGTTTTGCCTTTTTGATCCCGAAGTTCTGTGGCTTTTCAGCTCGACCTCGTGGTATGTAAAGAATTCCATCCTTTACCGGTACCACTTTCTTCTCCACCTTCTTCTCAGGCTCGCTCTTTATAGCCCTGGCCTCTTCTCCCTTTTCTGGTTTCTGGTCTGTCTCAGGCCTTTTACCCGTGTCGATAATGGCGATTATAGCTTTCAGAGCAGGGTCGAATTCTTTATCTTCGCAAATCATTCCGATCAGCGGCCCATTATTGTGAGCAGGTAATGGATTGTTAGTCACATTTGGGATCTCCTCGTCCCGTAGCACTATTTTTCCTTGCTCTATCAAATTCTCGACCACTCTTTTCAACGACCAGCAGTCATTTGTATCGTGTCCCTCGGCCCCTGAATGATAGGCGCATCTGACTCCAGCTTTGTAAGAAGGTGACGTCGGGTTTTGCCTCGTTTGAGGGATTGGTTGCAAGAAACCCAACTGGACTAGCTTCGGGAACAAAGTAGAGTATGGCTCACCGATGGGCGTGAAAGTCTGCCTTCGAGGTGGCTCCTGAGGGCGAAAGTTATTCTGCGGGGGCTGTGGGTTATAGTGGTTACGGTAAGGAGGCTGATTTCTGGGAGGTGGAGCTGGGCCTCGGTTGGCTTGTTGCGGCGGATGGGCATAAGGCTGGGCATTCATGACCATATAGGGTTGATGAGCATATGCCAGATTTGAGTGGGGGTAGTAGTGTTGTGGGGTTCTTTCCGGAAAACGGGGCCTGGGATGACGATATTCCCTTGCTTCCGAGGCTGCCATGGTCGTTTCTTCCTTTTTCTTCCCTCTTGCCATTCCTCCGGACCCGCTTTGGACGGCTTGGGAGGTCGCTCTTATGGCTGCTTGACTCAGAATCCTACCTGTTTTCAGACCATTCTCCACCATCTCTCCAATCTTGATTGCTTCTGCAAATGGCTTTCCCATGGCTGACATCATGTTTTGGAAATAGTCAGACTCTTGAGCCTGGAGAAAGGTAGTGACCATTTCCACTTCATCCATGGGAGGCTTTACCCTCGACGCCTGCTCACGCCACTTAATAGCATATTCTCTGAAGCTTTCTGAAGGTTTCTTCTTCAAATTCGACAGAGAATTTTGGTCTGGTGCAATGTCGATGTTATACTGGAATTGTTTCACAAAATCTCTGGCGAGATCATCCCATATATGCCATCGGGATATTTCCTGGTCCATATACCATTCCGAGGCTATCCCTACTAGACTTTCCCCAAAATATGCCATTAGCAGTTCTTCTTTTCCGCCGGCTCCCCGCAATTGGTTGCAATATTTTTTAAGATGTGCAATGAGGTCGCCGTGTCCATCGTATTTCTCAAACCTTGCATATTCTTCAAACTCTGTTCAAGGCTTCTCATTCTTTTGGCTATCTCATTTTGTTCCGCAATTCTGGGGGTCTGATCCTGCCCGGGTGCGAGCTCGCACTGAGGCGGTGGAGGATTAGCGCTGGTAGCGAACCTAGTTGGTTCCATTGAGAACGATGGTGCTTGGAATGTAAAAGAAGATGAGTCAAAGCTTGGCTTGTACGTAGCAGGCTGTGCCGTAATCGGGCAGGGCGGTGCAGTAAAGATGTTCATGCTTGCATCGGTGGCTGACATTCGGGGATGAGGCTCAGAAGGCGATCCAGCAGAGAAGGCTGAAGTGGCTGGGTACCCGAATGGGGTGGCAGGATAATTTATGGGGACATTAGAAGTCCCGCTTGACCTGGAGAATAACTCAGGGAATCCGGAGACGATGCTTGGCGGCTCTTTCCCATTATTCAAGTCGTCCACCATTTCCAACATGCGGAGCCGTAGGATTCTATTTTCCTCCGCAGTTGCGGATTCAGGTGTGAGGACGGCTGAGATCGAGCTCTCCTCGGAAATAGGGATTGTTTGCAACGGGATTTCTGAAGACATTTCCGCACTTCCTTTTGACCTGGTGAAGTAAGTGTGAGTACTGCTTCCGGTCTTAACAACAGGTAGTTGAACACTTCTCTTTGACCTCGTGAAGTATGAGTGCGAGGCCAGACTTTCACCAAACCAACCGTCTTTCCAAAAACCTGGAGATACTCAACGACAAACGCACGGTTAATTTAAAACAAAATAACAGATAGGCAACCTCACGTTGAGCATGATGCACCTATACAGTTAAGTGAATTCTACATGTTTGCGACGAAAGCATGCGTCATTCCGGCATTCCTTTTTTAGGCTTCCCTTTTCTTATCATTTTTTTTCTTTTTGTTTTTCTTTTATGTTTTTTTTATTTTTGCGGTAAAAATGCGACCGGATCCGATGAGGATTGCCTACGTATCACGACGCCACGTGAATCAGATCATTACGTAGTTCAAAACACAAATGAAAGAAACACACCTTTATTGTTGAAACGGTCTATTACAAAACTACATTTTGCAAAAGAAAGAGCAAACTTTGAAAATAAACCTAGACTCATCCTAGATTAAACAAACTGATGGGAAAAACAAGCAAAAGATGCTAAGATACAGACTCGACTTATGAGTACATTATGGTTTTGACAATTTGTGTCCGGGGGGCATCGTTCGGCCTCGCCGCGGTCCTAGGTGTGAGATCCCTCTCAAGTTGCTCCAGCTCATGCATGGTCTGCTTGACATAACTCATTACTGCTGAGAGGACGGTAACGCTGGTCATGTTCTCACATCGTAGACATCGTCTGGTGATGGCATGGGCAATGGCCTTGATCCTATCTCTGGTTTGTTTCTTCTCTATGAGTAGGTGTTTTATCTGATCGCTACATATCTTGAACACCTGAGCATCCTGTATATGCTGATGCTTTAGTTGCTGTACTTCTAACTTCATCTGGGCCAACGAATCGTACCAGTATCTACTCTCAATTTGGAAATCCTTGGCCTGATTAGCCGCTTTGATCTCAAGTGTATCCATCTCTCTCTTTATTTTAGCAACAGTTTTCTCGTGGTCGCCTTCCAATTGATTCAAGTATCGGCGATGCTTATCTGCTCTTGTATCCCACTGTGCCCTGAGCTCTGCTATGACGTTTTTAGATTTCTCTAAATCCTCTTGCCATTCCCTAACTTTGCCTTTTAGCCTTTTTATCAACTGCTCATCTGATCGACGCCTTGGCTGCTTATCCGCATCCATCCTTATTTGTTTGATCTGGGCTTTGAGCATTTCGTTTTCCTGAATCAACCTATTTCGTTCTCCCTGATTGGTAGCAACTTGCACGTTGTTCTCATATTTCAAGCTTTCCACTTGTTGCTTCAACCTGCTGATTTCGGCGTAATAGCCTCTTTCTTTCGCTAACCAATCCCACTGTTTTCGCGATGATTCCGGTCTTTCATGCTCAAGTTCCCTTCTATACCATGCAAGGTAACCTGGCGCCGTCTCTCCCTCGGCTCGATCCCGCACGCAAGTATCTGATTTCAAATATTGACACTCACTCCAGATTTGGCGAATTTTCGCTTCTGGAAACTGTCCGTCAGGACCTATCTCAATTGTTTGAGCGCCAAGATCTTCCTCATGCGGTACTGTCTGGCATCTTCTGAGCTGTCTCAAAACTCGACAGGGCGCGTAAAGTTGAATGCTCTTAAGTCCCATTAGTAAGAGATGAGCTCTAGCTGCTGGCATATATATGACCTCGTCAACAGGCAACCATCCCAGTGTCCACTGTATTTGGCTGGCAGTAAGAGCTTGAAAGAACGGGGTCCATGCCATGACTCCTTTGGGCAACCTGATCTTTTTGGTTCTCGTGTAAAATTCTTCTATGCAATTCTTTTCCGGGGAACCATGGCTCAAAATCTCGGAACGATGGCAGAGGTGCTCGGTCATCCACATTTGTAGGAGCAAGTTACAACCTTCAAAGAAATTTCCTCCAGCTTTACAAGCTGTAAGAGCTCGAAAGATGTCAGATACCAACATAGGTGCGAGAGTACTGTCACTTTGCGTGAGTAAGGTGCTGACGACCCCAGATATCTTTAAATCAATGTTTCCGTCTTTCCTTGGAAATACCAGAAGGCCCAGGAACATTATCATGAAGGCTACCCGTCTGTGTTTGTCCCACTTCTGACGAATACCTTTGCTGCACAGTTTGTTGATTGGATTATTGAATCCTTCTTCATGACCGTACCTATCATATATGAAGCATGGAGTGCAAAAATCGGCAGCCAGATCCGGGTTGTGGACCGTTCTGGGTATCTTCAGTGAATCTAGGAACCGATGTACCGTGACAGCTCTTGGGGCGACCAAGTATTTTTGCCTCAACGGAAGTTCAGCATTTCCGATGTACCCAGCCATTTCTTCCAAAGTCGGGGTGAGTTCAAAATCAGAGAAATGGAAAACATTGTGCGCCGGGTCCCAGTAGGTGACCAAAGCTCTTATGATATCTCCCCGAGGCTGGATTTCCAACAAACCCACGAGACCTTTCAGATATTTCTTAACCTCATTTTGTCCTTCAGCACCTAGATCATTCCACCATAGCCGTAACTTGACAGGGATTTTGGTCATTATTGAAAAATGTTCATTTTGCATCGTGCTCATCCTGCACATTTATTAAGGTGATTTTAACAAAATGACTTGACTCAATAATATTTTTTCAAAGGGGACCAAGCTTTGAACACGGCCTTTAGGCACTTCGGGGACGAAGATTTTAAGGCCGTGTGGGTCAATTGGACAAAAATACTAAACAAGACCCAAAAGTGGCTGTTTATGCAAAGTCAGCCTTCCGGCGTCCCTTTCGGGAACATTCGGCTATTTATGACAAAACAGCATCACCTGACTCATTTATGACTCTTTTTTATCATTTTTCAAATTAGAAAACTCAAATATTGCCAACACGGCCTTTCAACGCCTCGGTGACGAAGATTTTAAGGCTGTGTGGGTCAACGGGACCAAACCTTTAAAAAAATGACTCAAAGGTGGCCGTTTATGCAAAGTTAGCCTTCCGGCGTCCCTTTCGGAAACATTCGGCTATTTTTGACAAAACAGCATCACCTGACTTATTTATGACTCTTTTTTTTTTAAAAAAAAAAAATTGACACACATTTTTTCTCTTTTTTATTTATTTATTTATTGATTTTGGCTACTTTAGCAAAAATGGGGTTGAACCCGACGAGAGTTGCCTACGTATCTCACATCCGGTGAGAATCAAACCTGCGTAATTCGGGACATCATGAATAGAGAAAATCAATTAAACCCAGAAAGCAAGAATATTTTTTTTATTATTTTCTTTCGAAAAGAGATAAAGACTAAAGAATTTTTTTTTAAGGAAGTATTTGGACTATTAGTCCGAATTTATAAAAGAGGTGCTACGAAAGAAACAACACATTTTTTTTGAATTATGAATTTCCAATTTTTTTACTTTTAAATAAATACCCTTTTGATTTTTGAAAGAAAAGAAAAAAATTTATATGTTTTTTTTAATAAATCAAACTAAAAGACAAATGTTGGTTTTATTCTGTTTTTTTTAGAAAAAATTCCGGCGAGGTTGTGACACTACTTGGACATTGGTTTTATTTTCCCAAAATAAGTAATTATCTCCCTACGCGGCTATTTTTCCTCTTTTTTTTTAGAAACCGGTCAGCATGCGGAACCGAAGCAAATAAATGCGCAAAACAAATAGGATGCAGCAGGGTGGTCTTTTCGTTTCAGGTTGCCTGTCCTAGACGGACTCAACCCCTGTATTGAGCCCCCCTAAGTCAAATACAATATGATGCAAATAAACGTTCCTACTAGGGATCCGGCATGAAGTTTCGTTATACTAGGTTTATACCCTGGGTATTTGTTCTAGACTGCGTACCCGAGCGGACAACTCGAGTCGAGGAGTGGGCTACGTACCGGGGACCCGCGAGATCGTCCGGCTTTGTTACTTGTCCGACCTCTTTCTTATTTCAGGTATCGACACTAACAGAATAGGGAGTCTCGACCAGCGAGCTTCTCCCCGGAGGTAAGAAGAGAAGGGTTTCGGCACAGTTTATATACAGTTCAGATAATATCAAAGTGGTAAAAGGCAACATTTAGCACGTTATGCAAGAACATGTAATAAAGATCAGATAATAAAGCCAAATATAACAATTATTTTAAGCTCGAATTCTTGAACCCTGAACCAGTGGTTCTGGGTTTAATCCCCAGCAGAGTCGCCAGAGCTGTCACACCTCCTTTTTGCGCGCCCGCCCCGAAGGGTAGAAATGCGGGAGGGAGTTTTTCCAATTTAAGTGACAATATTCGAAATGAGATTATTTATTTTAATTCAGAGTCGCCACTTGGGAAAGGTTTGGCTTTTGGTGTCCCAAGTCACCGGTTTATCTTGAATCCCAAATCGAGGAAATTTTTGACTTTTTCAAATGAAGTCTGCGAACCAGAAATTCTAAGTAAGGAATTCTGTTGACACGAGGGAAGGTGTTAGGCACCCTCGAATCCCGTGGTTCTAGCACGGTCGCTTAAATTGTTATAATGGCTAAATATCTGATTTAAATACATGTTGTGACTTATGTGCTTTTATTAAGTTTAAACTGCTTTTATTATCATTTATTTTTATAGAATTGCAACGTCGTGAAAATGTATCTCGAGCCACGTCGCAATCAATGCACCCGTAGTTGTTAACACATTTCGACTCCGTTGAGATTTGGATTCGGGTCACATCAATGTGCACCCGAGTTTAAGAATGTAATTTAATTGAGCCGCGCCTAAAGAGTCTAAGCGCGTTATTATTTTGGGAAGGGCCATGAAATTCACTAAACGGCATGTCCTGTATTCTAAATATTTATTATGGTTAGTTAATGAGGGCCCCACCATTTGCATTTTTATTTGGCGAGGCTCGTCTCTATTTTAGAAAGGATATCCAAAAGTGGCTACATTTCTAATACGTTTGTCTCTAAAACTAGAAGAAAAAGGTACATGCTAATTATATGCTTGGGCCCAATCCGGATTCTTATCAATTTCTGATTAATTATTTACAAAGTGGAGAAAACATTATACTTGATGGAAAAATGCTTTAATTTGACAAAGAAATCACATACGAGCTGACGAAGTACAACACTTAACCCGAACAAACATCCTTGAGTTGAATTTAAATTAAATTGCTTAAACAGGATTAATAGAATTCCTTACCAAAAGGATGCTACCTATTGTGTAAAAACTTATCTTAAACATGCCTAATAAAATTGCAACCCAAGATGTCTAAAAACTGTATTGTATTTTTTGCAAGATTAAAAGGAACCGTCCAACCTATATATTCGAAACATGCTGAAGAACGAATTTAAATTAACAACTATACTAATGGTTGCATATTCCATGAATTGTAGTTACATCCTATATACCATTAAATCAATTGCATATTGTGGTTTAAAATCAGCATAAGCTTCAATCAGATACAAACTTACTAATGTACTTCTCTATTGAACTACAAACTAAAATTTACACGATTTAACAACATTTATGAAAAAGGCAGTCAGTAAACAGCGGATGATTATAACTCCTTCAGATCTTTCAATTCATGCTTTTCAATGTTACAATCAGCTACACCAATGTGAGACTCGAAATGTGTACCTGGAAATGCTGGAAATACTGAAAATGCAAAGGAGAAGAGGAAGAAGATAGGGAAATCAGCAGCAGCAAAAACAGAATAGCAGCAGCAGCAACAAACGAAACAATTGGAGTAGAATCAAGATCCCAGCTAGACCAAGTCTCAGAGTAAACCAACAAACAACCAGCAGACTCAGTTGTATTTAGAAGAAATCAGTATTGAACAAACAGGTCAAGACCAGTGAAATCAAGACAACAAAGAAGAATGCAATTTCTAGTTTTGTCTGTCTGTGTTATCAAACAGAGTTCTTTTCCAGTTTTCTGTTTTTCAGAACTTCAGCTCTCAATTTCCAAACTAAGTTTTTTGTGTGTATTCTCTTTGTCTCTGTCTGTGTGTGTGTATCTATGTCTATCTTAAGGTCTGTATGCCTGTCTATGTGTGTATGTGTATGTATTCCGGTCCCCTTTAAACTGAAGGGAGTCCCTCTCTTTTATAAGCCTCAAATCACCCCTTTAACAGCCTGTTTAGACAATCAGAACACCCTCCCATGTGCTACCCTCTTTTCAGATTCCACTTAGCTATTTAAGAACAAACCCCATGATATTCCCTGGCAGACTTACTCTTTTAAGTGAGGTTTAATACTTCTTAAACTAAAGCAGAATATGGGCAGCAGAATGTAATCTGATAGCATATGCTGTCAAAACTATTTTAATTCAAAAAGGGCCTTTATGCACATGTTGTGCACAAGTGCACATGCCATCAATTCAGATTGCAATTAAACAAAATCAATCCCTTTATATTTCTGATTCAAATATATCAAAGGTAAGTAGCTATAGTTGACTCTCAATTTTAATTCAAACAATGTTCGGCAAGACAAATCAAGCTGTTACCATTCAAACAGCTAAAACTATTTGACGACATGTATCGAATCGACTATACTAGTTACAACATACACAATCAAAGCCAAGGATTAGAATCAAACAGTATCAACAAGGGGTCAGATTGCACATGTCAATACAGAAGTTAACTTGGGGATTGATTACTCAAACAATTTTAATTCAGTCAATCAGGCAGTTCACATACACACACATTATCATTGAATGAGGAAAAATTCGATCAAACAAAAGGGGTACAGGCAAGGTGGACAATCAACAGTTGATAAAAATTAAAAAACACGAATTAAAACAACATGAATAGACCTTTAATCAACACATGGAATAAATAAAAAAAAAGGAAAACAAAACTCACCTTAAATCCCGAAAAATCAAAGAGCCTTAGCTTGGATTCGAACAGGCCTTTCTTAAGGCTGAACGGACTTTAATCGAAGTGTTTCTCAGATGAGAAACACTTCGATTAAGGTCCATTAGACCTTAATCTCTGTGGCTTAAACAGATACGGAACAGGCACGAGGTTTAAACCTAATCTCTTGGTTTAAACAGGCACGGAACAGACACGAGGTTAACCCTAATCTCTTGGTTTAAACAGGCACGGAACAGGCACGGAACAGGCAAGGAACAGACATGAGGACCCTAGGGTTCAAAACATCAGATCTGGGATTTGTGTTTCCCTGGTCTATGAGGGGGGTCCGGGGACTATCTGGTATGAAACTGGGGTTAATCGGTGTAAGTTAGGTTCCGACTCGAATCTTCAAATAAAGATTCGAGAAGGTGGGAGGGGATTCGAGCTAAGTGGTTAACAGATCCATGTTCAAGGTGGCAAGGGGGTTCTATGGTGTTAAGGATGGGGTCACCGGCGTCCATGCCGCCGGCTTTCATGGTGAAAGTATACATGGGCGGCTAGGGTTTGAAGGTCTGAGGTCTGGGGTGAAGACGACCTAAGGCAGGGGTTCGGATAGGGGGGCAGGGTAAAGGTTATAGGTTTATATAGTTAGTGAGGGGTTGATTCCTAGCCGTTGGATGGGGTACGATGAAGGGTCAGGATCTCTTGGCTGGTGGGGGACGGTGTCGTTTCATCCTAAAGGGATTTGGGTCGGTCCGGGTGGAACGGGTCGGGTTCATCAGTGGGTTATGGGGAAGTGATCTTGGCCGTTGATCAATCTGAGATCAACGGCCCAGATCAGACTAGGTCACTACGACGTCGTTTGGACGTTCTGGGGTATCAGCTGTTGTGGACCGGGTTACACAGGGGTTTTGGGTTTGAGTTTTGGGCCTCGAATTTAAAATGAACATAAGCCCAACTGATTTTCAACCCAATTCTGCACTCTCTTTTATTATTTTTTCTTTTATTTTAAAACAAAACCTAAGTAAATCAAATTAAAATTAAATAAACACTTAATACAATTATTTGCACACATATGTTAAAATATTTAAAGCAGGTAAAATCAAACAAAACAACAATTACGGACAAGGATGCATATTTATGATTTTTCTATTTAATAACCGGATTACGGTTCAAACAGCACATGACACACACATTTTTTTTATTATGTTTCAATAATGGACAAAAATCATAGATAATTAACAAAATGCCACGTAAAATCCAAAAATTGTTCAGCAGGACCATTTGTTATTATTTTTTTTTATTTCTTTTGGAGTGATTGTCGTGTAAGACAAAAATCACGTACTCACATTACATAGTTAAAATCACAAAGCATGCTCCTTTTTCTTTTCTCTTTTTCTTTCCCCACACCCCGCCTGTTTCCACACTAGCAAAAAAATCTAAGAAGACTATCTTCATGCAGGTAATGATCTATACCGTCTCTTCTTTCCGGAGTTTTCGAGTATTTTGTTTGATGTTGTTTAATTTGATTTCTAAATTTAATAATCTTGAAATATTTTAAAATATTTCAAACCTAAGACCGAGAAAATAAGCAAAAGTCAGACTTGGGATAAGAATGTTAAACCAGGTATATCTTTCGTAAGTTCCATTAAGAGGAAGTCAAAGATTAGTAAGTAGAATAATTGGTACTTGTTCTTGACTAGCTATGAAAAAAATCAATGGAATGTCTATCGCTTCACCGGCCAAAAGCCTTGTCAAAAGTGTAAAATGACATGCATATATATATATATATATATATATATATATATATATATATATATATATATATATATATATATATATATAAAATAAAGTAAAAGACATTAGTACCACTATCACTTGGCAAGAAGGCAGATTTGGATAATTCAACTTTTGGTTACCTTCTACACTGACAATATCCTGATACGTGTGTTCAGAAAACTAAAAACCTTTTCTATTATAGCTCTTGAATTATATCTTTTTCGTAATATAATTGTTACAGGAGAGTAGGAAAATATGTAAAAGAACATTTCTCAAATATTGGTCCCTAATTCCTCTAATCCAATGTCACGACCCGGAATTCCCACCCTCGAGAGTCGTGATGGCGCTTACTCGTAGAAGTTAGGCAAGCCATGAACTTAGAAACCATTAACTCATTCGTTTTTATACATGTTTCGCCGGTTAAATTATTAATGATTAGGCATTTAAATGACAACGGAAAAATAAAATTTAGCGAAAGTCTTAAATAAATATGAAACCCAAATATCTAGAAACCAATACATGTCTCTACCCAGAATCTGGTGTCACATCATCCACGGACTACTAAGAATACTACATACATCAGTTTGAAAGAAAGATAACACTGTCCGTCTCGAATACATGAGATAACAGAATATAAAATAGGATAGAGTAGACGCCGGGCGTGCGGACGCCTGCTAGGCTACCTCGGTGTCTAGGTGGACTGAAGGCTAGCTCCCGAGCTAATGTTGCTGCTCAAACACTGCTCTGGTATCTGCGCATAAGTGCAGAGTGTAGCATCAGTACAACCGACCCCATGTGCTGGTAAGTGTCTCGCCTAACCCTGGCGAGGTAGTGACGAGGCTAGGACCAGACTCCAGATAAACTTGTGCAGTTATATAATATATAGCGGAAAAGTAAACAGGTAATAAGCAATCAAAGTTGGGGAATGGGAACATGCTTCGGGGGTAGCAGATAAAACAGAATATCAAAGAATAATAAGGAAGCTACAATTTAACTTCTAACACGGATAAAAAGAAATAAGGCAACTTTCACTTTCAGTTTATTCTTGTTGCAGGCGTGCAACCCGATCTCATTTCTCATATCTTGTGGTAGGCGTACCACCCGCTCCCATTTCATTATATCTCGTGGTAGTCATACCACCCGCTCCCATTTTATTATATCTCGTGGTAGGCAACCCACCCGCTCCCATTTTATTATATCTCGTGGAAGGCGTACCACCCGCTCCCATTTCATCGATCTTGTGGTAGGCGTACCACCCGATCCCATTTATAAGTCATCACAAAATTACAAGAAATCCCGAAAAGGAAACAAAAACAATATAATAACTTCCCAGCAAGGGAATAACAATATCGAAATAGTCATCCCGACAAGGGAGAATCAACTATCACCAAATCCTAATTCATTTTGTACTCAGCTCAATTAATGATAATACTCAATCATAACTAAGATCTACGAGGATAAAATCAATCTTTGCTCAATATAGGAGATCATTAATTAAAGCATCCGAAGTGCCATTTAAGAGCACAACAACGTTCAAATTTAAGATCCACGGTCATGCTCGACAGCAACGTATATATACTCATCACCATGCCTATACGTCGCACTCAACAAGAAGCAAGTAGCAAATAGGACTCAACTCCTAATCCCTCAAGCTGAGGTTAGACCGAACACTTACCTCGAACTTTCACGACCAACTCAAGCCTCGAACACTGCTTTTCCTCTCAAATTCGGCTCCAACACAATCGAATCTATACATAATTGACTCAATATCATCAATAAGTGCTAAACAATCCAATTCCAATGTTCAATTATAACTTTCCAATCATTCTTCCCAAAATCCCAAAAAGCGACCCTGGGCCCGCTTGGTCAAATCACGAGATTCGGAACAAAACCCGATTACCCATTCACCCACGAGCTCGAATATATTATTTATTTTCAAATCCGACCCAAAAACGAAGTCTAAATCACAAATAATCAAAAAGCCCTAACTCTACCCAAATCCCTAATTTCTACCCTTAATTACATGTTTTAGGCCTAAAAATCTAGTGGGTATTGATGGAAAATGATGGAAACAAATTAAAAATTACTTACCCAAGAGATTATGGTGAAGAGAAGCTTCAGAAATCTCCTAAGAGCTTTGGAGAAGAAGAGGTTTGTGAAATTTTTATAAAATCCCGAAAGTGTTATGTTTTTGGCCTTTTTAAAATCACTGAGCGAAAATGGCCTTCGCGTTCGTGACTGACACTTCGCGTTCGCGATGGTCAAGCTGGATGAGCCTTCGCGTTCACGTACACGGGCTCGCGTTCGCGGAGAGTAATCTCCTCGAGCCCTCGCGTTCGCGTCCAAGGGTTCGCGTAAGACAACTACCCCACCCCCGCCTAGGCCCATTTGGCCTTCGCGTTCGCGTGGCCAGGACCGCGTTCGGGAAGGGTTATCCCCCCAAAGCCTCGCGTTCGCGACCTGAGCTACGCGTTCGCGTAGAAGAAAATTAGCAACAATTAACCCATCGCGTTCGCGTGAGTACTCCCGCGAATGCGAAGAAGGAAGTACCAGAAACCCAACACCTGAGAAACCTGCAACATTTTCTAAGTCCGAAAACCTCCGAAACACATCCGAATCACACCCGAGCCCTCGGGGCTCCTAACCAAACACACGTACTAACTTAACAACTTCATACGAACTTATCCGTGCAATCAAATCGCCAAAATAACATCAAAACAATGAATCAAACCTCAAAATCAAAGGATTTTTCTCAAACTTCATAAAACATTAACTTTAGCAATTTAGGTCTGAATCACGTCAAACGGACTCCGTTTTCAACCAAATTTTACAGAAATGACTTAAATCATATATAAGACCTGTACCGGGCGCCAGAATCAAAATACAGGCCTGATACCATCGCTTTCTAATCAGATTTCATTTCAAAATTCCTTAAATATTTTCAGAAAATAATTTTACTTAAAAATTCATTTCTCGGGCTTGGGACCTCGGAATTCGATTCCAAGCATACGCCCAAGTCCCATATTTTCCTACGGACCCCCTGAGACCGTCAAATTACGGGTCCGGGTCCGTTTACCCAAAATGTTGACCGAAATCAAATTTATTCATTTTAAACTCAAATTTCATCATTTTTACAGAATTTCATATTTAAGCTTTCCAGCTACGCACCCGGACTGCGCACACAAATCGAGGTGACTCTAAATGAGGTTTTCAAGCCCTCGGAAGCACAAAATGCAATTAAAAACAGGTGATGACCCCTTTGGGTCATCACATTCTCCACCTCTAAAACAACCGGTCGTCCTCAAACGAATAGAAGAAAGAAGTACCCGAGTCAGGGAAAAGATGAGGATAACGGCTCCGCATATCAGACTCGGACTCCCAGGTCGATGCCTTAGGAGGCTGACCTCTCTACTGAACACGAATAGAAGGAAAAATCTTCGACCTCAACCGACGAACCGCCGGTCTAGAATAGCCACCGGCTCCTCCTCATAAGACAAGTCCTTGTCCAACTGGATAGTGCTGAAATATAACACGTGGAATGGATCGTCGTGATACTTCCGAAGTATGGACACATGAAACACTGGATGCACAGCTGATAAGCTCGGCGGCAATGCAAGTCTATAAGCTACCTCTCCCACTCGATCAAGAATCTCAAACGGGCCAATGAACCTAGGGCTAAGCTTGCCCTTCTTCCCAAATCTCATCACGCCCTTCATAGGCGACACTCGGAGCAATACTCGCTCACCAACCATGAAAGCCACATCTCGAACCTTGCGGTCTGCATAACTATTTTTCCTGGACTGAGCTGTACGAAGCCTATCCTGAATGATCCTGACCTTGCCCAAGGCCTCCTAAACCAGATCCGTACCCAACAACCGAGCCTTCCCCGGCTCAAACCATCCAACCAGAGATCGACATCGCCTACCATACAAAGCCTCATAAGGAGCCATCTGGATGCTCGACTGATAGTTGTTGTTGTAGGCAAACTCTGCTAAAGGCAAAAACTGATCCCACGAGCCTCCAAAATCAATGATACAAGCTCGGAGCATATCCTCCAGAATCTGAATAGTCTGCTCGGACTGGCCGTCCGTTTGGGGATGAAATGTTGTACTCAACTCCACCTGAGTGCCCAACTATCGCTGAACTGCTCTGCAGAAACGTGAGGTAAACTACGTACCTCGGTCCGAAATGATAGACACAGGCACACCATGAAGACGGACAATCTCCCAGATATAGATCTCAGCTAACCTCTTGGATGAATAGGAGACTGCCACAGGAATGAAATGCGCTGACTTGGTCAGCCTATCAACAATGATCCATATTGCGTCGAACTTCCTCCGAGTCTGCGGGAGCCCAACAACGAAACCCATAATGATCCGCTCTCACTTCCACTCGGGAAGCTCAATCCTCTGAAACAATCCACCAGGCCTCTGATGCTCATATTTAAGCTGTTGGCATTTCAAACACCGAGCCACATATGCAACAATATCCTTCTTTATTCTACGCCATCAATAATGGTCTCGCAAATCCTGATACATCTTCGCGGTGCCCGGATGAATAGAGTACCTGGAGCTATGGGCCTCCTCTAAAATCAACTCTCGAAGCCCATCCACATTAGGCACACAAACTTGACCCTACAATCTCAAAACTCCATCATCACCTAAGGTAACCTGCTTGGCACCTCCATACTGCACTGTGTCTCTAAGGACACACAAATGAGGATCATCATACTGTCGATCACGGATACGCTCCAATAAAGAAGAACGAGCGACTGTGCAAGATAATATACGACTAGGCTCAGAAATATCCAACCTCACAAACCGATTGGCCAAAGCCTGAACATCTAAGGCAAGCGGTCTCTCACCGATCGGAATATAAGCAAGACTGCCCATACTGGCTGACTTCCTACTCAAGGCATCGGCCACCACATTGACCTTCCCCGGGTGATATAGGATAGTGATGTCATAATCTTTCAACAACTCCAACCACCTCCTCTGCCTCAAATTCAACTCTTTTTGCTTGAACAAATACTGAAGACTCTTATGATCCGTGAACACCTCACACACCACGCCATACAGATAGTGCCTCCAAATCTTCAATGCATGAACAATGGCTGCCAACTCTAAATCATGAACCGAATAGTTCTTCTCATGAATCTTCAACTGCCTCAAAGCATAGGCAATGACCTTGCCATCCTGCATCAACACTGCACCAAGCCCAATACGAGATGCATCACAATAAACTGTATAAGGCCCAGAACCTATGGGCAAAACCAACATTGGTGCCGTAGTTAGAGCTGTCTTGAGCATCTAAAAGCTCGCCTCACACTCGTCCGACCATCTGAACTGGGCACCCTTCTGGGTCAACCTGTTCATCGGGGCTGCAATAGATGAAAACCTCTCCACGAACCGACGATAGTAGCCTGCCAATCCCAAGAAACTCCAAATCTCTGTAGCTGATGCTGGTCTAGTCCAGTTCTTGACTACCTCAATCTTCTTCGGATCAACCTGAATACCCTCTGCTGACACAACATGACCCAGGAATGCAACTGACCTCAACCAGAACTCACACTTTGAGAACTTAGCATATATAAATGGGCTGAGTGCCCGGAGCCAAATCAATGCAGAAGTCAATATCCCTGTCGGGTGGCATCCCCGGCAAGTCTGAAGGGAATACCTCAGGAAACTCGCGAACAAAAGGCACAGAATCGATAGAGGGAACCTCAGCACTAGAATCGCGAACATACGCTAAATAGGCCAAATACCCTTTCTCGACCATACGTCGAGCCTTCACATACGAGATAACACTGCGGATAGAATAACCAAGAGTCCCTCTCCACTCTAAACGAGGCATACCCGGTAAAGCTAAGGTCACAGCCTTAGCGTGGCAATCCAAGATAACGTGATAAGGTGATAACCAGTCCATCCACAATATAACATCGAAATCAACCATGTCTAAAAGCAACAAATCTATATGAGCCTCAAAACCCCCGATCACCACAATACAAGAACGATGGACTCGATCAACCACAATAGAATCACCCACCGGTATATACACATAAACATGTCAATGAATCACTAGGCACGATCAGATACGGTACAACATAAGATGACACATACGAGTACGTAGACCCTATATCAAATAGCACCGATGCATCTCTATCACAAACATGAATAATACTGAAGCCTCAGCCTCGGGCTTGGCTGGAAGGGCGTAACATCGGGCTAGGCCCCACCACCCTGAAATACCTTTCTAGGATGACCTACTGCTGGCTGGCCTCCACCTCTGGCGGCCTGAGATCCACCTCTAGGACCTCTACCTCTAACTCTAGCACTTCTACCCCCACCCTAGCTGGTTGGGTGGCCTGTGGAACACCTGGGGCCTGAATTATAGCACGAGAACCCTGATGCGGAGAAATGCTCGAAGCTCGAGGGCAATACCTAGCAATATGCCTTGTGTCGCCACAAGTAAAACAAGCTCTCGGCTGCTGGGGCTGACTACCCTGAAAACTCTGAAGCGGTGGTGCACTAATAGGTGCTGGTGGTGCACTGAAGGATTGCTGATCAGAATACTGCATCGGAGGACCACGGCTACCTGAAGCACTGTGAGAAACCTGAAGAGCTGACTGAAAGGACCTAGGAGGATGGCCTCTACCATATGAATCTCTACCTCCAGACGAGGTACCACTGAATCTGCCTGAATGACGGGGCCTCTTATCCGACCCATGACCACCTCCCTACGACAAAACCATCTCAACCCTGCGGGCACATTGGCCGCCTCCTGAAAAGTGATCTCACTCCCAGTCTCCCTAGTCATCTGAAGACGAATCGGCTGAATCAGACCATCAATAAACCTCCTCACCCTCTCTCTCTCGGTAGAAAGTATGACAAGAGCATGACGAGCTAAGTCAATGAACCTGGTCTCATACTGGGTAACAGTCATGAAACCCTACTAGAGGCGCTCAAACTGCCTCCGATAGGCCTCTCTCTGAGTAATGGGGAGAAACTTCTCCAGAAACAACACTGAAAACTGATCCCAAGTTAAGGCTGGCGAACCGCCTGGTCTAGCTAAGCAATAATCCCTCCACCAAGTCTTGGCGGATCTAGACAAGCGAAACGTAGCAAAATCGACCCCATTGGTCTCAACAATACTCGTGTTCCTGAGAACCTCGTGGCAGCTGTATAGAAAATCCCGGGGATCCTCAAAAGAAGCACCGCTGAAAGTAGTAGTGAAGAGCTTGGTTAACCTATCTAGCCTCCACAAAGCATCGGCAGACATGGCTGCTCCATCGCCGGTCTGAGCTACTACACCCGGTTAGACTGCCCCAACTGGCTGAACCGCTGGAGTCTGAATCTGAGGAGCCACCTGCTCCGGAGTGCGAGTAGCAAGAGTCTGAGCCCCTCCTCCAGCCTGAGAGACGGCTGGTGCTACAGGAAGCAAACCTTCTCGGGTGACACTCTCCATGAGGCCCACTAATCAGACCAGAGCATCTTGAAGAACTGGGTAGCAATAAACCCCTTCGGGACCTGATCTGGGCCCACCAGAACCACTGGGGCTGGAACCTCCTCGTCAAAATCAACCTGAGGCTCCGCCACTGGTGCTGCTGCTCGGGGCTGAGCTCTGCCCCTACCTCGGCCTTGCCCTCTGCCCTTAGTGGAAGCTGCTGCTGAGGGATCTCGGGCTGCTGAGCAGTAGATAAGGAAGTGCGTGTTCTCGCCATCTGCGAAAGAACAGAGTATGAAGGCAATCAGTATTGAGAAACAAAACCGCACAACAGGAAAGAACAAGTGTGAAATTTCCTAACTCTGTAGCCTCTTTGGGATAAATACAGACGTCTCCGTACCGATCCCTCAGACTCTACTGAGCTTGTTCGTGAATTGTGAGACTTATGTATCCTAGAGCTCTGATACCAACTTGTCACGACCCGGAATTTCCACCCTCGGGAGTAGTGATGGTTCCTACTTGTAGAAGCTAGGCAAGCCATGAACTTAGAAACCACTAACTCATTTGTTTTTATACATGTTTCGCCGGTTAAATTATCAATGATTAGGCATTTAAATGATAATGGAAAAATAAAATTTAGCGGAAGTCTTAAATAAATATGAAACCCAAATATCTAGAAACCAATACATGTCTCTACCCAGAACCTGGTGTCACATCATCCACGGACTACTAAGAATACTACATACATCAGTTTGAAAGAAAGATAACACTGTCCGTCTTGAATACATAAGATAATAGAATATAAAATAGGATAGAGTAGACGCCGGGCATGCGGACGCTTGCAAGGCTACCTCGGTGTCGAGGTGGACTGAAGGCCAGCTCCAGATCTAATATTGCCGCTCAAACACTGCTCCGGTATCTGCACATAAGTGCAGAGTGTAGCATCAGCACAACCGACCCCATATGCTAGTAAGTGTCTGGCCTAACCCCGGCGAGGTAGTGACGAGGCTAGGACCAGACTCCAGATAAATCTGTGCAGTTATATAATATATGGCGGAAAAGTAAACCGGTAATAAGTAATCAAAGCTAGGGAAGGGGAACATGCTTCGGAGGTAGCAGATAAAACAGAATATCAAAGAATAATGAGGAAGCTACAATTTAACTTCTAACACGGATAAAAAGATATAAGGCAACTTTCACTTTCAGTTTCATCTTGTTGCAGGCGTGCAACCCGATCCCATTTCTCATATCTGGCAGTAGGCGTACCACCCGCTCCCATTTCATTATATCTCGTGGTAGGCGTACCACCCGCTTCCATTTCATCATATCTCGTGGTAAGCGTACCACCCGCTCTCATTTTATTATATCTCGTGGTAGGCATACCACCCGCTCCCATTTCATTATATCTCGTGGTAGGCGTACCACCCACTCCCATTTCATCGATCTTGTGGTAGGTGTACCACCCACTCCCATTTATAAGTCATCACAAAATTACAAGAAATCCCGGCAAGGGAACAAAAACAATATAATAACTTTTCGACAAGAGAATAGCAATATCGAAACAGTCATCCGGGCAAGGGAGAATCAGCTATAACCAAATCCAAACTCATTTATACTCAGCTCAATTAATGACAATACTCAATCATAACTAAGATCTACGAGGATAATATCAATCTTTGCTCAATATAGGAGATCATTAATTAAAGCATCATAAGTGACATTTGGGAGCACAACAACGTTCAAATTTAAGACCCATGGTCATGCTCTATAGAAACGTATAGATACTTGTCACCATGCCTATACGTCACACTCAACAAGAAGCAAGTAGCAAATAGGACTCAACTCCTAATCCTTCAAGCTGAGGTTAGACCGAACACTTACCTCGAACTTTCACGGCTAACTCAAGCCTCGAACACCGCTTTTTCTCTCAAATTCGGCTCCAACCCAATCGAATCTATACATAATTGACTCAATATCATCAATAAGTGCTAAACAATCCAATTCCAATGTTCAAGTATAACTTTACAATCATTCTTCCCAAAATCCCAAAAATCGACCCCGAGTCCGCTTTATCAAAATACGAGGTTCGGACCAAACTCGATCACCCATTCGCCCACGAGCCCGAATATATAATTTGTTTTCAAATCCGACCCCAAAACGAGGTCTAAATCACAAATAATCAAAAAGCCCTAACTCTATCCAAATCCCTAATTTCTACCCTTAATTACATGTTTTAGGCCTAAAAATCTAGTGGGTGTTGATGGAAAATGAAGGAAACAAATTAAAGATTACTTACCCAAGAGATTATGGTGAAGAGAAGCTTTAAAAATCGCCTAAGAGCTTTGGAGAAGAAGAGGTTTGTGAAATTTTTATAAAATCCCGAAAATGTTCTGTTTTTGGCCTTTTTAAAATCACTGGG
Source organism: Nicotiana tabacum (assembly GCF_000715075.1). Classification (NCBI taxonomy): domain Eukaryota; kingdom Viridiplantae; phylum Streptophyta; class Magnoliopsida; order Solanales; family Solanaceae; genus Nicotiana; species Nicotiana tabacum. The sequence goes on from NC_134095.1 coordinate 133,755,411, forward strand.
CAAAAATGCCCTTCGCATTCGCGACTGACACTTCGCGTTCGCGATGGTCAGGCTGGATGAGCCTTCGCGTTCGCATACACGGGCTCGCGTTCGCGGAGAGTAATCTCCTTGAGCCCTCGCATTCGCGTCCAAGGATTCGCGTAAGACAACTACCCCACCCCCGCCCAGGCCCATTTGGCCTTCGCGTTCGTGTGGCCAGGACTGTGTTCGCGAAGGGTTATCCCCCCAAAGCCTCGCGTTCACGACCTGAGCTACGCGTTCGCGTAGAAGGAAATTCCTTCAGAAACAATTAACCCATCGCGTTCGCGTGGGTACTCCCGCGAATGTGAAGAAGGAAGTACCCGAAACCCAACAGCTGAGAAACCTGCAACAATTTCTAAGTCCAAAACCCTCCAAAACACATCCGAATCACACCTGAGCCCTCGGGGCTCCTAACCAAATACACGTACTAACTCAACAACTTCATACGAACTTATCCGTGCAATCAAATCGCCAAAATAACCTTAAAACAATGAATCAAACCTCAAAATCAAAGGATTTTTCTCAAATTTCATAAAACATCAACTTTAGCAATTTAGGTCTGAATCACGTCAAACGGACTCCGTTTTCAACCAAATTTTACAGAAATGACTTAAACCATATATAAGACCTGTACCGAGCGCCGAAACCAAAATACGGGCCCGATACCATCGCTTTCTAATCAGATTTCATTTCAAAATTCCTTAAACATTTTTAGAAAATAATTTTACTTAAAAATTCATTTCTCGGGCTTGGGACCTCGGAATTCGATTCCGGGCATATGCCCAAGTCCCATATTTGTCTGTTTACCCAAAATGTTGACCGAAGTCAAATTTATTCATTTTAAACTCAAATTTCATCATTTTTCACAGAATTTCATATTTAAGCTTTCCGGCTATGTGCCCGGACTGTGCACGCAAATCGAGGCAACTCTAAATGAGGTTTTCTAAGTCCTCAGACGCACATAATGCAATTAAAACAGGTGATAACCCCTTTGGGTCGTCACATCCAAAATTTTAAATCAGTTGGAGCACGTCGTCTTATATTGCACACCATTTACCTGTTTTGTATGTAAGAATAGGGAAATAAGGGTTTGCTCGCAAAGTTTAGGTACGTACATAATTTTTAGAATAAGCTTAGGGAGCAAATTATATAAGTGACAATGGGTTCGAACTTAGTATAGCTATATAATATTCAAATAATAATTCTCCCTTTTACATATGTGTGTCTCGAGTCAAAGGCAATATGTCTTAAAGTGTTCCAACAGGGCAATTTGAGCAGACACCTATCTTTAGGATAAGAAGTCCCTAAGATGGTCCCAAGCAGCAATAGAGTTACACATAAATTTATAAAATATTAAAACTGTTATGGAATAAAAGCAATTTAGTAAAACATGAACAAGAAATAAAAGCAATTTAGTAAAACATGAACAATAAATAGAGATAGAGAGAAGGAAGAGATTTTCTTCTTCAATTGTCTGTATTTTCCTATTTATTACAAGACCTTTATATAGACATGAAAAATGAAGAAAATATATCATGGAATATGTCATTGAACATAGAAAATATGTCATTGAATATGTTATTAACCATTTGAGAGAAAGATCATGGAGGAAAAGTAGACATCCACCATATTTTGATTTTTATCGTAACACTCCCCCTTGGATGTCCATAAATAATGTGCCTCGTTAAAACCTTATTAGGAAAAAACCCTATGGGAAAAAAATCCTAATGAAAGAAAAAGAGTACACATATTTAGAAATACGTCTTTTGGTTGCTTCGTTAAAAACCTTGCAAGGAAAACCCAATGGGACAAAACCTTGTAAGGGAAAAAGAGTACAACGCATATTAACTCCCCCTGATGAGATCATTAGTTCACATCGTTGAGCCTTCGTATCCCAATCTTGTACACTAGTTTCTTGAAGGTTGACGCCGATAGATATTTGGTGAACAAATCAGTCATATTATCACTTGAACGGATCCGTTGCACATTAATATCAGCCATATTTCATATTTGGTGAAATGTGCTTTGTCCTAACTCCTTTATGAATCCTCCCTTTAATTGGGCTATGCATGTTGTATTTTCTTCATACAAAACTGTGGGTAGTTTGTCACACTTCAAACCACATTTGTCTCGAATAATATGTATAGTAGACCTCAACCATACACATTCTCGACTTGCTTCATGAATAGGAATTATCTCAGCATGATTAGAAGAAGTAGCCACGATTGATTACTGAGTCGATCGCCAAGATAAGACAGTGCCACCACATGTAAACACATAACATGTTTGAGATCAAGCATTGTGTGTGTCAGATAAATACCCTACATCGACATAACCAACAAAATCAGTATTGCAATCATTGCCATAAAATAAGCCCACACCGATAATCCCCCTTAGATAACGCAATATGTGCTTGATTTCATTCCAATTTCTCCTTGAGCGGAGCTATATCTTGATAAGACATTAACTAAAAAAGTTATATCAGGACTTGTAGTGTTAGCAAGATATATTAGCGCACCAATTGCATTAAGATATGGTACTTTAGGACCAAGAAGCTCTTCATTATTTTCATGAGGTCGGAGTGGATCTTTATTTATATTGAGTAATCTTACAACCATCGGGGTACTTAATGGAAGTGCTTTATCCACATAGAAGCTCTTTAAAATCTTTTTAGTATGCTGATTGAAGGACAAAAATTCCATCTTTCATATATTCAATTTGTAGACCAAGACAAAATTTTGTCTTTCCAAGATCTTTCATTTCAAATTCTTTCTTTAAACAGTCTACTGCTTTAGGAAGCTCTCCAGGAGTTCTAATTATATTTGAATTATCAACATACATGGCGATTATAACAAACTCAAATCCATATCCTTTTATAAGGACACAAAGACAAATTGAATTATTCTTATACCCTTCTTTCAACAAGTACTCTCTCGGGCGATTATACCACATGGGCCCTGATTGTTTCAATCCGTATAAGGATTTTTGAAGCTTTATTTAATAAATTTCTTGGAAACCTTAATATGCTCCAAGACAATTTAAAATCTTTCAATGATATCCACTATACGCATATCAAGTTTTTCATATATTGCCAGATTAAAACCTGAAGTGACTATATCCACTATAAGAGAACATTTCTCCATATAATCAATGTGAGGATATTTACTAATTTTCTTGTGCCACAAGTCGTCTTTATGTCTATCGACTTGAACCTTTCACACAAGAACACATTTATACCTCAATTAACTTTATACTTTCAGGTGTTGGACTATCCGTCCAGCTTCACATTTTTCAAGTGAAGTCAATTTCATTGCGTATTTTTTATTTGGCCAATCTTTTATCCGTCCAAATTTCATGACAGATTTGATCTCAAGATCCTTATCAATATTAATAATATTGAGCGCTACATTATATTAACAATATCATCGACAATCATTTTATGTCGATTCCATTATTACCCAATAAAGACATAACTTATTAAGATCTCTTTATTTTATTATTTTCAGGTAACTGAGTCTCTCACATGAGGTCTTACGAAGTGTTATGTCGTGGTGCTCTTCTAGAGCACTTGCCTCCTTATTATGACCATTTTGTCCCTCTCCTTCTTTAAGGAGTTTTATCTTTGGAACCGATTAGTCTGTTACGCTTCATGCGTGTCATAGACTCTGTCCCTCATGGACTTTATTCTATTTGGAGCATTAACAGTTGAAATATGACATTTAGCTTTGGGTCAGCAAATGCGTCTGGCAATAATTTATAAATTAATTATCACTTGAACTTCAAGTTCGTATTTTCTTGTACGGGATCTATATGTATTCATAATAATTCATTTCACGTATCACTTTCTCAACTATCCATTTTCTCCCCCTAATGTTGGGATCACCAACACATTTCCCAACCTTCTTTGGGAACCTATCTTTGTGCATTGTGGTGGCATAATTAAATCATATAGCACATTCATGTTTCTATATAGAAATTATTTGGTTCCTGACCCTGAACCGATTGTGATAGGGAGAAATTTTCATAACTTGGCTAGATGCGTACAAGTGCTGGTGTATATTAAATAATACATCTCATACCAAATTTTATTTTTGGGAGTTTTGTTCTCATAACCAATGATTTAGCTATAATTGGAGGCATACAATTTCCGCTAAACCAACTTGGATTTAAACCATTATTATCAAGATAAATCATCATAATTTATATTCTGGAATTATGCTCTAATATTTTGGGCAAGCAATCTTGAAAAAACCAAACTGCAAGTTGATAACAAATGCACATGTGACCATAAAATAGATGCATCTATTAAAATCATATAATAGTAAATGATCCACATGGCAGGTGACTGGGCCCATATATATATCACCTTTTATTCCTTCCAGAAATCAAGGGATTCAATCCCAACCTTTAACTGGTATATCATGAGAATAAGCAGCACAAGAGAATTCTTGAAGAATCTTTTATTCTTCAATATATGTCAATATAATTCTTAATTAATTTTTCGCATCATAATTGAACCGAGATGGTCAACCTGTCATGCCAATTAATATTTATTTTAGTAAACCTCTAGTTTACTTGTGGCATATGATTCCAGCATCATGCTTATATTTGTGTAGTATAAATAGAAAGAAGATCGGGTAACCTTTCATATTTACCCGGTATGATTATAGAAATATGAAGATATTCAATCTTCTTTTCATTTATAGTCTCAATATGCCAATCACTTTGACTTATATATTTGAAACTCAAAAAGTTTCTTTTGAGACTTTACAATATCAATGTCATGAATACGTTTATTCATCCGGGTAGTAACAAATTAGTTTTTCGGAGTTCTTAACAACTTTTGTACTACAAGATATTTTATCATACCATTCATATGGTAAATGTCTCCTTCACGGATAAAATTATATCATAATAAATTGTCATGGTCAAAATCATCATAAGCAAAATCATTTCTTGCTTTAACTTTGCCTTTAATAACTTTTATAAGGCATGACAAAATAATATTTGGCGTACCACATGTACACGACCAATGACATATTCATGTAACCACACAATAATATTTATTCTCTTTATTTTACTCAAACCTCACTTAGAGGTGAGTTGTGTGGTATTCATATAATCATGAATTGCATGTCTTTATTCATTGCTTTTATCACATATTGCCACATTCAACTTTAGGAATGAGTTTGCATTCTCAATGCTTATCACAAGTCACATTCTCTTCAAGGAATGGATCATAATCAGCGACATGCTTTATTATTTTCATACCAATTTGATGGTAAGCATTGCCTTCACATTTTGAAGGACTATTTTGAGAACCCTTATTGTTCTCCTTTTATAATCATAGTGATGATTATTATTATTTTGATATTTGGAACACCTACGTTCATTGGTCAACCACTTGTCTTCATTGAAACTTATTATGCACTACTATCACATTCACTTCAAGAATGGAGCAAATCAAGTGGGACAATTTTCATGCCTTTTCATGAAAAATATATTATTTTTCTTTAGTCATTATTATATCATCAATATGGTACATTGGGATTCAAACCCAATGTCTTACCAATATAAAGGCATGTTAGGCCATAATAAATTGGGAGTCAAACCCAACTCTTATCATTATGGAGCATCAGGACTTGATCCCGATGTATTACCCTCAATCAATGGCATAATAGGCTAAACAATATTGAGATTCATTCTCAAGCCTTAATTTCAATCACATGCCAATAAAGTTATACACAACTAATTTGCAACTTAGCAAATCAAATCTGCTTTCTTAAATAAGTGTACAAATCTCAAATTAGCGTAAAACTTTATTAATTATTTGTAGCATTTATATGAAACACAACCGTTTGTAGTCAAAATATTTCTTTAAAATTCTATTAGAGTTTAAAAGGATCATAAAATCATTGTCATATTATTTATTGAGTCTCTCTCAAAAATATTGTTGTTTTTGGGGTATACCCTACCTATTGGATTTGATTTAACGCCATGACTTTCCTTCACTCAATTCAACCAAGCAATTAGTGAATAAATTTATCAAAAGTACACCTAACACATATATAGTACTAATACATAAATTCAGCATTTATATTACCTGAAAAGTGAAATTATAGGTAACAACTTACCGGTTGTATCTTGTGCATCATTCATATAAAATACTTAAAAATGGTAAGTCAGTAGCAAGCATCAAGTAGGTCATGGATACTCAAAAATACCTATTCTAGTAGTCATACTAATCATTGTTTGCTTTCAAATGATACGACCATAAATTATGAAGTATACTTTATCAATAGCTGGTTTGTTTTCCAATATCAAAGAAGTAATTAATCAACCTAGATAAAGATATGAAATATTTCTTGTTTTCTTCAAGATGATTTATGCTTTTAATCAGTATGACCAATTTTATTTTATTTTTTATTCCTTTTTTTGGTACTATATGCAAGTGTAAAAATCCAAAAGGAAAAAAAATATTCATCCAAGTAAAAGAAAATGTTTAAAGCGGCAGGACAAATTGAAGATAGTTAACACATAAATATGCATAGGATAATTTATATAAAATATCCTTGGTTACCATGACATGCATCATATCAACAATTAACTGCTACTATGATTTTCACATATAGAACTTCGAAAATTTTATTCCATTCATGTGATATAAAAGATGTAATATTAATATGTGCTTATGCAATACAGGTGTAGTACAAAGTTGTGTGCATATGAGATTTTAAAGGAATGACAAGTATAAGATAATCATACCTTCTTACATTTCATTACTTACCATATGTAGTTTCTCTTTACATTTAACCATGTGATGATATGTATGGCTTCTAATTGTAATCTTTCCGGATGTAGAAATTTTTTTGTAGATATATATATACAATTAGTTAGAGACTCGTGCTGATAATACAATTAGTTAGAGACTCGTGCTAATAACGTGTTATGGAATAAAAGCAATTTAGTAAAACATGAACAAGAAATAAAAGCAATTTAGTAAAACATGAACAATAAATAGAGATAGAGAGAAGGAAGAGATTTTCTTCTTCAATTGTGTGTATTTTCCTATTTATTACAAGGCCTTTATATAGGCATGAAAAGTGAAGAAAATATGTCATGGAATATGTCATTGAACATAGAAAATATGTCATTGAATATGTCATTAACCATTTGAGAGAAAGATCATGCAAGAAGAGTAGACATCCACCATATTTTGATTTTTATCGTAACAAAAACATGTTAATTTAAAGAATCGAAAACATTTCAATCATTCAATGAAATCAAGAAAACCAATACATAGATAGGGTCATCAATTCACACTCTTGATCACTCATCTATTAAGTTTTGTCGTGACCAGAAAGTAAATAAATTTGCAATATATTATCAATCTCAATCTCTCTGTATTATCTTTCCAATTGTTCTCATCAAAACAGGGAAAAAGCACATACTCCATTTTGTTATAAAACAATAAAAGAAGAAGAATATTTCAGAGAAAATAGGGAGAGGGGGTTCTTATTGATTTGGAATCAATTACAATGGAATAGAACCCTCTATTTATAGGGAGAGAGTGACTTAGTCACCAAGTAATAAACTCTAAAATCTCTCTAAATATAGACATTCACCATAAATAAAATTCTATTTATAACACTCCCCCTTGAATGTTGAATTTGAATGTCTATTCAACAGATAATGTGCCTCGTTAAAACCTAAACTAAAATAAAACCCAATGGGAAAAAAATTCTACTAAAGGAAAAAAAGTACACATATCTAACAATACGCCTTTTGGTTGCCTCGTTAAAAACCTTGCAAGGAAAATCCAGTGGGACAAAACCTTGTAAGGGAAAAAGAGTGCAACACGCATTAACTCCCCCTGATGAGAGCATCAATTCACATCCTTGAGCCTTCGCATCCCAATCTTGTGCACCATCTTCAAAAGATCGTTTCGACAAACAAATCATCCATATTAACTTGAACGAATTTGTTTGACCTTGAAATCATCATGCCTAATAGATGTATTGTCTTTATATGATCTTGTTGGAATCGTCATTTCAATATCTTCACATAGAGGTGAAAACTCTTGCTATCATATTATCATGCTTATAGTTATAGCAAGATACATTTGTGCACAAATTGCACTGAAGAAGTGGTACTTCAAGATCAAGAATTGTATATGCTTCAAGTAATTTAAATCCTTCAGGGATTGTCATATAAGTTAAGTCATACAAATAGACTTTAGATTTACATAAAGTTTCATGTCATGCTAGACATATAAGATATCAAAAACGGATTGCACATACCATTGGATTATACTTTCAAGTGTTTGAATTGCCGGTCCAAAACTACATGTCTTTCATATGAAACTAATTCTACTTGAATTGTTTCTCTTCCATTTGGCTAATATTTTTGTGTTTGTATTCGACAGACTTAAGATCTTCATCTATACTTAGCGCTATGATAGATGTCGTCGACGGACATTTTATATCGGTTCCAATATTTTTTCATAAAGACATAACATAGAGATCTCTTCATTCATTTCAGGTACCTGAATCTCTCATGAGATTTTATGAAGTGTTATGTCATGTGATCTTCTATATCACTTGCCTCCTTATTATGATCATTTTGATTATTTGTTCATCTTCTTTATCAAGAATTTTATTTAAAACCGATTTGTCTATGTGCGTTAAGTATACCATAAACTTTGTCCTTCTAGGACTTATTCTAATAGGAGCATTTTTAGTGAGAATATAGCTACTTTCTTTGGGTTAGCAAATGCGTCTGGCATGCTTTACAATATATTGCACATGAATTATCTTTTTTTATGAACTTCAAGTTCATATTATTTTATTGGAGGATCTACATGTATAAATAATAATTCATTCCATGTAACTTTTTTCTCAACTATTGTATCTTGTCTCCCCCTCATGTTAGAAAAACTAACTTGTTTCCTCAACTTTGGGAACACATCTTTGTGCATTATGGTGTTAATAAAAATATACACCGCACATCAATAATAATAAGATGAAATTATTTGATTCCTGACCCTGAACCACGTGTGAGGGGAGAATGTAATATACTTTCGTATATAACTTATATCAAACTGATATAGATAACTTTATTCTCATAAGCAATAGTTTAGCTATTACGTGAAGGCACTCAATAAATTATTTTGCTAAACCAACTATGATGTAAACCAACTTATCAAGATGAACTTCTTGAATAGAAAATCTGGAAATTATGCTTGAAATTAAATTATTGAGCAAGTCATCTCGCAAAACACCATGTTGCGGGTTAATAATAATCGCACATGTAACCATCTCATAGATGCATCTTATGTAGTATACATGGCAGGTGAATGGGATCATATTCATCTTTGATATTTCTAGCATTCATGGGATTCAATCTCAATTTTAATTGGTCTATTAATTAATAAGAACAAGCAATGTAAGAGAATTCGTAAAGAACTTTCTAGTTCTTTAATATTTACCCATGTGAATTCTCTTTTATTTTTGTAAATCATACTCAAATTAATATGGCTAAATCAATTATGCCAACTGGATAAATTATCAATATTGATAAACTTCAAGTTTACACCATGACGTGTGCAATTATCAATAAACTTCAAGTTTATTATGATATGGATTTTTATATCAATAAACTTCTACTTTATTGTGGCATTCTTTTATTTATGTAGTACAAATTGGAGAATAAAGCAGGTAGCTTTTCACATACATATTACCCCGCTACAAGTTGTAGTAATATAAGATATTAAATCTTTCCTTTATTTATAGTCTCAATATAATCAACCGCTTTCGCGTATACTTTGGAAAATGAATAAATTTCTTTGAGACTTACTACAACACAATACCTTATTGGTAATCAATTGTGTTTCTCCAAAATAGTATAATTGGCTCTTGCAGAGTTCTCAATTAATTTTGTAGTATCACATATTCATCAACATCCATATGGTGAATATCTCTTTTAAAGAGAAAGTTATACCATTATGGTCATGGTCAGAATTCTATACAAGATCTGTTTCTTGTATTATTGTTGCCCTTTAATAATCACATCGCCAAAATATTTTGGCATGCAATAGGTACATGACCAACGATCATTCATGCCATAATAATGACATTATTTTCTTATTTCCCCTCAAACCTCATTCTAGAGGTGAGTGTGGTATATTCACTACCACTAGCACGTTCATATTCTTCCAAGAATGAATATGTATTCGTAAATCAGATGTTGTCACATTCACATCATGAATGTACCATAATCATCTATATGTGCTTTACAAAATCTCATGTCAAATCATTGATAAATATTACTTTCACAGAGTGAACGATTATTTTGATAATCCTTATTATTCTCGTTACCACAATGAAACGATTATAATTTCGTCTATTATCACGTCCACATCCATTGATACATTCATAGAAAAAATTTATCTTCTTTCAGACTTATCACATTCTCTTAAGGGAATGAGAATGAAGCAAATTCAATGGGACGGATTTTCAATTCGTTGCCCACAATCATACATGCTTTGATCATGGCAAGATAGAGAAATTTTACCACTTTGGGTGGTTATAATTTCTTTCAAACTCTATTAGAGTTACAATCAAAATTTATCGTCTTTGCTTGTATTTAAAATCAAATTATAGAATGTCAAGAGTTTAAAAGAGAAAAATAAAGTAAAATACTTACCTTAAATCCAGAATTTAATCATGGGTTGACAATCATTATGCTTAATCCCAAAGCTTCTACTCAATTGATTAGAGTCTCGTGCTGATAACGTGTTATAAAACAATAAAAAAAAGAGTATTGCAGAGAAAAGTAGGAAGAGAGGGAATTCTTTAAAGTTTTCCTAAAAATAAAAATGCCCAGAAATCTGTTGAATGTACCTAATTATTAATGAAATGAACTCAGGCCAGCTGGGTCGTGAGCATGGTGGAAATGGGCTTCCCACGAAGCTAGACCAGGACGATGTCAAAGCAAGGTAAGAAATTAGAGAAACTTTCATAAACCACTACAATGTTGAGCCATCCTAAGTCGAGGGTCTATTGAAAATAACATCTTTATCCTCACAAGGTAGGATTAAGGTCTGTGTATATACTACCTTCCTCAGACCCCATTGTCTGTGATAGTACTAGGAAAGCTATTATTGTTGTACTACAATGTATAGCCAAATTACTTACGTAACTATGGTTTGCTTAATTACCATACGTAGCTACTGTTAAATTTTTACTAACTTGTATTACTTGTATTCAATCGCATAATGAATATAGTATGTTTCAGCAGTATGTGTTAGATAAACTATAATTACGTATAGTAATTAGGCTCTAAACTGTAGTGCTTTAGAAAAATTTCTCTCATAATATGTCAAGCTGTAGTACTCACATAAAAGATGTTTACACTATCAATGTATGTAACTTAAATCAAAACATTTATCTCAAAGAGACAAATCACACACTAAGAAAATTTATTCATATTTAAGAGTGATGACCCACAAATTCAGTGTTTCGAGGCCTAAAAACCTCCTTTTTACCTCACCTTGATTTGCGTGCGTGGTTCGGACCTATATCCGGAAAGCCTTCTATGTGAAAAGATGAGAAATAGAAATTTCTAGAGTTAAAAATTTGATTTTGGTTGACTTTGATCAATATTATGAGCAAACAGACCCAGATCCGTGTTCCGACAATCTCGGGAGGTCCGCAGTAAAATATGGGGCTTAGGCGTATGCCCGGAAATAAATTCTGAGGTCCCAAGACTTAGAAATTAATTTTTGAAAGAAATTGTTTTGCTGAATTATCTAAGAAATGAAGAAAAGAATTAATATTTAAAACCATTGGTATCGGGCCCGTATTTTTGTTTCGAAGCTCGGTACAAACTTGTTATAGTATTTGAATGATAACTGTGAAATTTGGTGAAAAATAGAGTCTATTTGACGTGAGTTGGACTTCTGGTTGAAGAGTTATGAACTTTAAGTGTTCTTGATAAAAATGATGAGTTCTGAGGTTTAATTCATGGTTTTACATGTTATTTTGATGATGTGATCGCACGAGTAGGTCCATATGATGTTTTTGAGTTAGTATGCACATTTAGTTTGAAGTCTCGAGGGCTCGGTTGAGTTTCGGGTAGGTTCCGGGATGTTTTAGGCTTAAAACATAGTTGTTGCAGGTTTAGAGAAGTTACAGATCTCCGAACCCGCCAGTGTGGTCCGAAATGATTTTGTGCTGCCGCGGAGAGGCCTTTGCGGCCGCACTCGATTTTGTGCGGTCCGCGGTGAGGAAGAATCCCCAGGTTCACTGGTCTGACTTCGGAAGCTTATATCGTTTGATCTACAAGGAATTTTGAGATGATTCAAAAACAAAAGTTGTAGCCCTTCGTCTCTAGCTTCCAGAAAGATAAATAAATAACAATTTTGACATCTGTAGAGAAAGTTATGACCAAAATACTAAAGCATGTCACTGCAGTCAACATTCTCCGCGGTGAGCTCCGCGGCCGCACTCCTTTTTGTGCGGTCCGCGGAGGGGGTCTGAGAGGGGTATATTTAAACTGGACTTTCAGTTATTTTTTATTTTTTAAAACCCCAAAAATATAAGAGTCTATTTTCCAAACACTCTTTCTTCTCCAAAACATTAGTAAGTAATTTCTAACTTATTTCTTTCACTCCTTAACTTCTTTTAACAAGATTTCATCCTAGAATCTAGGGTTTTCATGGTGGAATTGGGAATTTTGGGTAAAATCTAAGAATATTGAAATTTGGGGGTTTAGACCTCAAATTGAGGTCGGATTCCAGAAACCAATTATATACCCAGGCTCGGGGGCTAATGGGTAATTGGGTTTTGGTCCGAATTTCGGGTTTGGACCAAGCAAGTCCGAGATCGATTTTTGACTTTTTGGGAAAAGCTTTAGAAAACTTATTTCCATGCATTAGAATTGATTCATTTAGCACTTATTAATATTATTAAGTAACTTGTGGCTAGATACGAGCGAGTTGGTGGTGGAATCAAGAGGTAAAACGATAGTTGAGGGATTAGGAGTTGTGTCTTATCTGCTATGTGATAAGTGTGGAGTGCGATGTATAGGCATGGTGACGAGTATCTATACGTCGGTATCAAGCATGCCTGTGAGTCTTGTATTGTAATTTATGACTCCGTTGTGGTTTATTGTGCTTCATGTGAGGATTATCATTATTGTTCCCTTGCCGGGGTGTTGTTGTGGTATTATTGTTCCATTGCCGGGATGTTTGTTATGATATTATTGTTCCCTTGTCGGGATGTTGTTATTATGCTATTGTTCCTTTGCCGGGATTCTTTTATGAGTGATATTGATATATGAAATGGGAACGGGTTGGATGCCTGCAATGGAAATATATGAAATGGGAGCGGGTTGCACGCCTGCAGCGAAAATATATGAAATGGGAGCGGGTTGCACTTCTGCAACGGTACAATATGAAATGGGAGCAAGTTGCATGCCTGCAATGGTACTATATAAAATGGGATCGGGTTGCGCGCCTGCAACGGTATTACATGTGTACTTGTTCTTCTTATTTCTTTATCTTTGTTGGTAATTGAATTATGGCATTCTTTACATTTCTCTACTGTTGTTCTGTTGTTATCTGATACTCCACGCAGCATGTTTCCCCCGCCCAATCTTTACTTGTTTATTCTTGTTTTATTTTCTGCTGCATATTATATAACTGCACAGGTTTATTTGATAGTCTGGTCCTAGCCTCGTCACTACTTCGCCGGGGTTAGGCTAGGCACTTACCAGCACATGGGGTCGGTTGTGCTGATACTACACTCTGCACTCTTTTGTGCAGATCCCAGTGTTGTAGACTTCGGACCGCAGTGAGATTGTTGTTTTCTTGTTCATCAGGCGATCCGAGGTAGTCCTGCAGGCGTCTGCAGGCCTTGACACGTCTCCTTCTATCTACTATTCCTGTTTCTTTCATGTATTTCCGGAGACAATGTTGTATTTATTTCTTTCAGACCTTTATTTGTAGTACTCCTAGACAGTCTGTGAAGTTGTGACACCAGTCTTGGGTAGATTTGTTATGGATTGGTATTAGCAGTATTATTAAAACATTACAATGCAGCCATCCGCTTATTCAATTATGTTGTTATCTAATTGTTGGCTCTTAACTGTTATCAGATTAAAAATGAAAACCAGGTGAATAGTTCAGTTGGTTGACTTGCCTGGCTTTCACTAGTAGGCGTCATCACGACTCCCGAGGATGGGAAATTCGGGTCGTGACATTAAGTCGAATACCCGTACATATAATCAAAACCTTATTATACTTTTAATAATACACGATGAAAATACATTGCATAATTGAAAAGTTATGTTTTAAATGGTTCGACTAATACTTTTGTAATGATATCCTTTAGCTTGGTTTTGGAGTTTGTATATAAATCCTCATCCTTGTACAGAAAATTGATCACACGGGTTAAATTGAGTACTCGCAAGAGGACAGGCCGGGGCGCAGGCGCAGAATAAAGACATTCTTTATTTATGTCTTGCCATCCATTTGCTACAAGTTTTTCAAACTTGGCATATTCTTGCTTTGAACCACCAAATTCCTTCATATAGCTTTCAACTGCTGAAGCTACATGCCCTCTCTCTTGTTCAAACTAAATAGAGAAAAATTCCACTAAGGTTAAAATAGAAATTAAACTATAATATAAGAGAACAAGAAATGAAGAAATGAAACGTAACAAATCCATGTACAACTATTGAGCCATTATCTTAAGGGGTAATAACTTATATTTATGTACAACATAACAATTATCCCTCATTCCCATCCCAAATGGTGCCCCGATTCGGCCTGTCCGGTCGGGAAGAGATTCACATAGAGACTATTGCTATCCGGGTCCTTCCAATTTTCACCAATTTCAACCTACCTTTATTTATGGGATATTTGAAGGAGAGCTTTGTAACCTCCATCCAAATAAGTTCGGGTCAGCTAATTATAGCTTATATATATGTAAAGTAGCACAAAAAATATTCTAGGAGATGTAAGCAGTTGGCTTTGGCGAGTACGGCGCCAAAAACTTGTTGCGACCAAAAACACTCACGCAAGTGCACATGATCGTCAAGTAATAAAGTAGTGAGTAGATTATCGTTCCCACAAAGACTTGTGATTAACTATTGACTGATTCAAACTCAATTAACTTATCGATTCAAGAAATATTTTCACAAAATATAGAAGTAACTATTTTACTACCTAAAACTATCAAGCAATGAATTAACTAGAGATCAACCGAACAAATAACAATTTCGAGTAACAATCAATAGGAGAGAATATTCCAGGGTCACGGGCTAGTTAACAATCGTGTTGCGTTCTTGGCTTAAAATGACTAATTGATTTATCTGGATTGTTCATTGTCAGGGTTGATATTACTCATAAGAATCTGTCGAGTCCTTACTCGCCTATTCAAGTTAACTTAATGCCTATATGTCTATGGAATTAAGATTAACAAGAATGCATTTATAATTCCTATATTTCAACCAAGCAAGGCAATTAGGTATATGTTTATCCTAATTGCGAATCCGTTCCCCGATGCCCAGGTTCGAAATCTTGCTCTATTTAATTCGATATGCAATCTAGAGTTCCTACTTTCGAGTTCAACTCTAAATTCGTAGATAGTATCTCACTGTTAGATACTCAGCAAAATAATTAAGAACAGAATTAAATAAACAAACCAATATGATAAAATCAACTTCGTTAAATTAAACCTCAAACAACAGCATTCATGTTTCACCCATGACCCTAGAACAATAGGTTTTTTAGCCACTCATAATACTAGCAAATGATTGCATAAGTTTTGAATAATTGAAAATACTAGAAAAGATGAAGAAATCTGAGATGTTCTTGCTCATGGATATTTCTTGTGTGTATTTTTCCTCCAAAGTGTCGTCTCACTTTCAAAAATAGGCTTAGTCTTTCTTTTATACGTGTTGGATAGGTCTAGGGCCGAATAAATCGAGTCCCGGGAAAAATAGGACAAAAATTCCGTCTCCGGCGCCCAGCACGGCGCCAGGCACCCACCAGGGCGCTGCCCAAATTTGCAACACTATTTTCAGCGCCACAGGTGGCGCCCAAATGGCCATTTTTTCGATTTTGTTCGTTTAAGCTCAAATCTTGCGTGTTTCACCCCAATTGCTCATGAATCATTCCTACAAGTAAAAACACTTCAAATTAATATAAATCATAGCATTTCACATCCCAAATTCACGAAATGAAAGTAAAATATGAGGCGATATACATGGAAATATATATACTTTAAGATAAACATCAACACCCCACACTTAGACTCTTGCTTGTCCTCGAGCAATGAGACAATCTAATAAACCCCCAACTACATACAAAGTTCAAACATAGAGGATCACCTTAACTTTTAACCACACACTATACCCTTGACTACGACAATACTGGCACATAAGCATGAAAATACAAAATTTCACATTCTTCCCGTTTAAGCATGCCTAAGTATAACATTTCAATTCAATAAAGTCCAACAACCTATTCGTCACCACCCAACCTCAAAAGTCTACTTGCAGCCACTAAGCACCCTTAATTCATGCACTTACCCAACAAGAAAGTTTACAACATTACCAATCATTCATGAGATCATGTGCCATCACCAACAAACAAAAGAGTGAATATAAATTGGTCCACACATTCAAATATGCTTTTCAATATAGATTAAGGACATCACACAATTGAACAAAATTCGCTCACTCTCACAAAGAATTCAGATGCATCCTATGGTCGTACCATAAGCTTGCCCGTAGTGTATATCTCTACTAATTTAAGTTAACCAAATTTAGGATCAATTAGAACTTTTAAGATTGCAATGTAGGCTAAGGCACGGGTAGCATACATTTAGAAATAGTGGCTAACCCCCCTAAGTACTTTAATACACTACATTTACAATTCAAGCACATATTCTTCTCAACTAAATCACTTGCCATATACAACATAGCCCTCTTTTCAATTAAGCACTTCTATAATTTCACTAGCACAAATCAATAAGAATTGGAGTTGTGTATTTTTTTCTGCATACTTTCACTATCATTTTCTTTTCTTTAAATTTTTTTTCCTTTTCTTTTTTTTTCTTTTTTTTTTCACACACTCCATATAATAAAGTTCATCGGCTAGTGACCCTTGATTTCAACTTTACTGCACCAACGGGCCCTTCCATGGTTCCACTCAAAAGATACTCCCCAATTTCTAACCTTACTTCTTTTAACGCCTAAGTGCCTTAGGAGGTAAAGGTTCAATCAATATCAAATTAAGAACAAAATGGGGGATGACTTGTAATGTGGGTGCCAAAATAAAGTTCTATAGGCTCAAGGGGGCTAGCAACGGAAAATTTTATTTTTATGTGACAAGCACATCCATGATATCCTAGATTAGCACAACTTACAATTTCGCT
The DNA here is from genome assembly GCF_000715075.1 of Nicotiana tabacum. Classification (NCBI taxonomy): domain Eukaryota; kingdom Viridiplantae; phylum Streptophyta; class Magnoliopsida; order Solanales; family Solanaceae; genus Nicotiana; species Nicotiana tabacum. Next base: position 133,772,876 of record NC_134095.1, read on the forward strand.
TCAATTAACATACGGGGCAAGTTCTAGACTACACATGATAGCATAGAAAATAACGAATCCTCACACATATATTGCACATGACTCAATCAAGACGGTTCTATTCAACTCTCAAGTCAAGCAAACACAATCAAATGAGAAATTTAAGTAACTTTGCACTACGTGGCATACGAGTCAAACAAATGAGAAAAGGCATCACTAAATAGGCTATTTACTTTACTTAGGCTTCACATGTCAAACCAAATATAAGGGAAAACAGAATGCATGTCATAGCCTAATGTGCCAGCATTAACCATGTCAACGAGTATCTCAGAACGACTCAGTTTTTTCCTAAACTACTCCTAAAAAAAATTAAAGTACCCGGTTCGAGCTACATCCTTGGAAAAGAACCAGTGCCCAAAGATAAACCAAGGAATACTACCTAGCTATTCTAAAAAAACAAAAATCTTTTTGGTGTTTTTAAATCGGACTTTTATCCCTCAAGAAAATTGTCCAAAAGATCCATCGTCGGGAAAAGTCTGAGCTTTTTCTAATTTTTTTTTTCTTTTTTTTTTGATTGAAAACAACTAATACTACACTAGACTGACTACACTAGAACTACTAAAAGAAACAAATTAAAACAAGTTGATACAAAATATACAACTACAACACATGTAGTATTCCTCCACCCCACACTTAAACTATGCATAGCCCTCAATGCAAGTAGAAATGAAAAACAAAGTATGGTGAAAAGGAAAGCTCCCTATCAGTCAGAGTCCACCTCCCCCAGCAGCTTTGGGGTCATTATCATCCGGTACGAGAGGCACCTAAGTCATGGGCCCCATAGCACCATTTCCATCCTCATCCTCAGTATCGGAGCCTTTGGCAAAGTTGACATCCTCCGACGAGTGAACGGGGCTGCCAGGTGCAATCCCCAACATCTCCTTGGACGTGTTGGACAAGTCATCGCGTAAATGCATATGCTCCTCGTCTGTAATGCCAGCCCTACTCATGAGTAAGTTCAACGTGTTATAAATGTACATGTTGAAGCTCTCCTCTCGCTCCATCAGGGCCACGGGGGTGAGTTTTGACGATGCCTCCACCACAGATGTGATGTCCATAAGCCCTGACGGAGCCTCCACCACCTCATCATGTCTGTGGTACTCCGGTACTCCTCGAAATAGCATATATTGAGTCAGTATGTTCCCGAAGTAGAACCGCCTAATCTGTCACCCAAATCTCGTACGAGCCATCTCACTAAGCATAATCAAAGCCAAATTAATGGGCCGGCCGGTCATCAAGAAGAAGATGAGACACACTCTAGCTTGAGTGCAGTCACTGCTGTGCTCCGCCGGCATTAATCTCGCTTGCACAAAATTCTGTCACACTTTGGCAGCTTCGTTGAAGTCTAAGCGAACCATAAAGAGGTGAATGTTGCCCTGCTTCCTTATCCATTTGGAATTGGAATCCACGCCACAAAGAGTGTGACATATCCACTCATACTTCGGGCGTCTGATAAAGCATTGGAGTCTCCTTGGTTCAGCATTCTCGACCCCCAAATAGTCACACAAAGACTCTCTATCCATCGGCACATCTTTCCCTACACGTGAAGTGCTCATTTGATAATCCCAGTTAGCATACAACTCAAGAACCATGCTCAGGTTTGCAGGCCCCGAGCATTCCAAGAACTTGTGCATATTTAAAGCTTGCAGTCTATTGAGTATCGCTGGGAAGTTTCTTTCAAAGGCCGTAATATTGATCCCCATCTTAGAAATGTACCGACCAGATGGCACGAAGTCCCTGTGCTATGTAATAGCTGCAACATCGACCAAATCCAAATGAGGCCTTGGCCTCAATGGCGCCTGCTGAGATCCCTCGGCGACCTGCTATCCTTTGGATTGCCGTGAAGAGCTTTCTCCCTGCTTGCGCTTTTTGGATGTAGGAGAAGTGGTGGAGGACTTTCCAATACCTTTGCCTTTGCTAGAGCCATCACGAGACATAGTATCATGCAACCCAATTAAACATGAATGTGAGAACGGTTCAATAAATATGCCTAAGGTTGTCGTGCAAGTCATGAAATGACCCCACACTTAAAACCGAAGGCACAATGTACATTATGTCAAAAGTGTTCATCCACCATGTACAAGTGTTTCACCTTAAAGCTATGGGTAATCAATACTTCCCCATGCTACACAATAATGATTGATCATGGCAACGCGAATTCACAATAAGGTAAGCAAGAGGCATATGGTATGCACCTTTCACAACTAGTAGACTATACTAAATTAGGCAAACTTACAAGATTCTACAACATACAACATATAAGATCCATGGTGTAAGAACATGTTTTTCATCAAAGCCACATCCCCTAGAATGTAAAAGTATCCCTACACACCCCACACTTAGCCCAAATTCATACACAAATATACTCGGTTACTCAGACTTCACCGGTGCACCAAAATCCTCATTCAAGCATTTTAACAAATAATTTGTGGGGAATAAAGTGTGTGCTTCTAATTCAACAATGGTGGAACATGGTGGCCCTCCCAATATTCAACGAAGTAGAGGGAATTCTAGTTTACTACTCCATAGACACAATAACCACACAATATTTTGACCAACACAAGCACCCACCATAAAAAATTTCATAAGAACTTCATAGGGAAAAATATTGGGAATTAGGGCTCTTGGGAATGGGATTATGTTTATCTACTAGTGAAAACACAAAAAGAAATAGAAGAGAAGAAGAAGAACATACTTGTAGATTGGAGAAGGAGAGCAAGAGAGAGAAAAAACTTTGAGAAAATTTTTGGTGAGGAAGAAGAAGAAGATGCGGGCAGAAGCAGTAGCGTTTGTTTGTTTTAAATGTGTGTTTGGGTGGGGTTGGGTTTTGTCAAAGTTGGGTTGGGAATGGATTATAATGTTAGTGTAAATAGGTATTTGGGTCGGGTTAAATGGTAAGGGTTAAAAATACAACAAATAACGAAAAAGAAAAAAAAAATTAGAAAAAAAACTTACCTGGCCCCCCAGCTTGGCGCCTCGCGCCCTGCCTGGCGCTGGGGTTTGCACGCTACTATTTCTGGCGCCTTAGGCAGCGCAGGGCGCTGTTTACGAGAAACCTTTTTTTGATCCCCCGAGCCTTTTACATACCCAATTTACATATTCGACACCATTATATCTAATATTTCTATACCTACAAAGAAAATGCAAAACTCTATCTACTCTAACTAAAAGAAAAATTAAGAAGTTAAACTAGGAAAACAACAAAAATTGGGTTGCCTCCCAACGAGCGCCTGATTTAACGTCGCGGCACGAGTCAACACATTTTTAAGCATCCGCCAAGTCCACCGAGGTCTTGTGACGTGCAATGTCACCACCCCAATAATGTTTTATCCTCTAGCCATTTACCAAGAAGGTACCACTTGAGTTCGTATCATGCATTTCCACAGCTCCATGAGGCCTCACACTTACCATAACAAAAGGACCTGCCCAACGGGACTTTAGCTCTCCGGGGAAAAGCTTCAACCTCGAATTAAACAAGAGAACTTCCTGACCCGACTCAAACTCTCGAGGTTGGATGTGCTTGTTATGCCACCTCTTAGACTTTTCTTTATATAATTTGACATTTTCATATTCATGCAATCGAAACTCATCAAGCTCGTTGAGTTGCAGCAACCTCTTCTCACCAGTTAAGTCCATATCCATGTTCATCTTTTTAATTGCCTAGTAGGCTTTGTGTTCAAGCTCGACGGGCAAGTGACACGCCTTCCCATAAACTAATTTATATGGAGACGTACCTATGGGAGTCTTGTATGCAGTTCGATATGCCCATAATGCATCGTCTAGCTTCCCGACCCAGTCCTTTCTATTTCCACTTACTGTTTTCTCCAGAATCTGCTTTACCTCTCTATTTGAAACTTCCACTTGACCGCTCGTCTGGGGGTGATAGGTAGTGGAAACCTTGTGCTTAACTCCATATTTTGCAAGTACATTATTCAGCAATTTGTTGCAGAAGTGAGTTCCTCCACCGCTTATCAACACTCTAGGAGTTCCAAAGCATGTGAAGATGTGCTTCTTTACAAAGTTTACCACAACCTTTACATCATTAGTGGGAAGAGCAATGGCCTCCACCCACTTAGAAACATAGTCGACTGCCACCAAGATGTACCTGTGACCATTAGAGAATGGGAACGGTTCCATGAAATCAATCCCCCAAACATCAAAAAGCTCCACTACCAGAATATTCTGTAGAGGCATCTCGTGCTTCTTCGTGATTATTCCGGTTCTTTGGCTTCTGTCACACTTTTTAACAAAAGCATGTGCATCCTTAAACAATTTTGGCCAATAGAAACCTGATTGTAAAACTTTCTGGGCGGTTCTATCTCCACCGTGATGTCCTCCGTGTGGTGAAGCATGACAGTCCTGCAATATTGCATGCATCTCTTCCTCAGGAACACATCTTCGCACCAACTAATCTGTGCATAGCCTGTATAAGAATGGCTCATCCCACATGTAGAGCCTCACATCATGTAAGAACCTTCTTCTATTATCGGGTGTCAATTCTGGTGGTGTCACCCTACTTGCAATAAAATTTACATAATCTGCATACCATGGGGCTTCACTTGAGGTGATTGCCAATAACTGCTAATCTGGAAATGTTTCTTTGATTGATCCCCCTTCAGCCACATGGCTCCAATTTTCTAATCTGGACAAGTGATCAGCCACTTGATTCTCTGTCCCTTTTTGATATCAGATCTCTAAGTCAAACTCTTACAGGAGGAGTACCCAACGAATCAGCCTCGACTTGGCATTTTTATTTTCAAACAACTATCTGATAACTGAATTATCTGTGTAGACGATGACTTTGGTCCCCACTAGATAAGATCTGAACTTGTCAAACGCCTACACCACTGCAAGCAACCCTTTTTTTGTAATTATGTAGCTCATTTGGGTTGGATTAAGAGTTTTACTCGCATAGTAGATGGAGTGAAAGATTTTATTTCTCCTCTGCCCCAAAACAGCTCCAATAGCTATGTTACTCGCATCGCACATCAACTCAAATGGTTGCTCCCAATCCGGAGCAATGATAATTGCTGAAGTCACTAGCCTTCCCTTCAGCTCCTCAAATGCTTTCAGACAGGCATCATCAAACTTGAAGGGGACATCTTTCTCAAGAAGCCTGCACAAAGGAGAAAAGACTTTCGAAAAATCTTTAATGAAATGACGATAAAAACCTACATGGCCCAAGAAACTGTGAATGACTTTGACGAACGTCGGTGGGGGCAATTTTTCAATCACTTCCACCTTTACTTTGTCCATCTGCAAACCATTTTTGGACACCTTGTGCCCCAAAACTATACCTTCATGCACCATGAAATGACATTTTTCCCAGTTTAGAACCAGGTTCGTCTCTTCACATCTAGCAAGCACTTTATCAAGATTCATTAAACATTTATCAAAAGAGCACCCCAAACACGGAAAAATTATCCATGAACACTTCTACAAATCTTTCAACCATGTCAGAAAAAATAGCCATCATACACCTTTGAAAAGTTGCAGGTGCATTACAGAGACCAAAGGGCATTCTCTTGAACGCATATATGCCATACGGACACGTAAATATGGTTTTCTCTTGGTCTTCTGGGGCTATAGCAATCTGATTATACCCCGAATAACCATCTAAGAAACAATAGTATTCCTGGACAGCTAATCTATCAAGCATTTGATCAATAAAGGGGAGAGGGAAGTGGTCCTTTCGGGTGGCATTGTTCAATTTTCTATAATCTATGCAAATCCTCCACCCAGTGACAGTTCTTATGGGAATCAAGTCATTATTTTCATTAATCACTACAGTCATCCCCCCTTTCTTAGGTACACATTGAACGGGCTTACCCATTTGCTATTCGAGATTGGAAATACAATACCTGCATCAGGCCACTTAATCACTTCTTTTCTTACGACCTCTTTCATGATTGGATTTAGTCGGCGTTGTTACTCTACACTTGGCTTGTGTCCGTCCTCCATGAGGATTTTATGCATGCAAAAAGCTGGACTAATGCCCTTAATGTCAGACATTGTCCACCCAAGTGCTCGCTTGTGCTCACGTATCACTCTCAACAGCTTCTCTTTCTGCAATTTAGACAAGTCAGAAGAAACAATAACAAGTAATGTGTCAGAATCACCCAAATACGCATATTGAAGGTGAGGGGGCAGGGGTTTAAGCTCCAATTTTGGAGCCTCCTCAATTGATGGTTCTGGAGGAGGCCCATCTGTCATATTCAAGGGCTCAAAGGGGTGTATCCCCTGCATGTAAGCACAAGATGTATCTAGGATATGCATCATCTCCTCAACCTCATCATCAATCTCCAGGCTATCGAACAACATAAGTGCTTTCTCTAGAGAATCGTCTAGATATACACTTGTGTCATGAATTTGCTCATCCGCCTCAACAACATATATCATTGAGAGCTACTCATAGTGGCAGGGAAGTTGGATTGCTTTGTAGACATTAAAGACTGTTTCCTCGTCATCCACCCTCAAAATCATTTTTCCCTCTCTCTCTTTAAGAATTGCATCACCAGTAGCCAAGAGAGGTCGCCCTAATATGATTGGAACCAGTTCATCAGCTTCATAATCTAAGATAATGAAGTCTGCAGGGAAGATAAATTTCCCAATTTGCAGCAACACATCTTCGATCACCCCCTCAGGGTGTGTTATCGACCTATCAGCCAGCTGCAACATCACAGTAGTTGGTCTTGGAGCTCCCAGATCCAATTGCTTGAACAAGGATAAGGGTATCAGATTTATGCTCTCCCCCAAATTGCAAAGAGCACGACCCACATCAATATTACCAATTCGTATAGGGATTGTGAAGCTGCCAGGATCCTTAAGCTTTTGAGGGAGCTTGTTTTGGACCCTTGAAGTGCACTCCTCAGTAAGTGCAACTGTCTCAAATTTCATCAATATTCTTTTTTGAGCCACTATATATTTTATGTACTTAGCATACTTTGGAATTTCACAAAGCACATCTACCAGTGGAATATTTAATTGAACCTGGCTCAACATAGAGAGAAATTTGCTGAACATGCGATCATCATTCTTTTTCTGCAATCTTTGGGGGAAAGGTAGTGGTGGCCTTGAAGCCTCCACTAGCTCTGGAATTGCATCCTTATTCTTTGATTCGTGTGTCGCCTTAAGGATCAACTCTCCCTCAGGTATGGGCTTGTATTTTCTTTTCTATGGCACTTCCTCTAGTTCCCTCCCATTTCTGAGTGTAACTGCATTCACTTGAGGGTTCTTCTCTGTATCACTGGGGAGAGCGCCTGCAGGTCTAGTACTTTGATTTGTTGCTAACTGCCTCATTTGCCTCTCAAGATTTCTGAAATCGGTCCTGAGCTGTTGATTGTCAAGCAACAACTTCTTTAGCAAATCATTTGTACTCTCTTCCATTTGTTGGGGTGGCTTCTGAGGTTGATTGAAATTTCCTTGGGGTCTATAATGATTCTGATTCAGCTGATTTCCACCCCATGACAAGTTGGGATGATTCTTCCAATTTGGATTGTAAGTGTTCCTATATTGCACATGCTGATTCATTGGACCTCTGCTCTATTGCCCCACATAGTATATGGATTCAGGATTTGTGGGGCACATGTCACTCATATGATTGTCGCAACATAGTTCGCAGCAAATAGACATTTGTTGTACATGTTGCATCGGTTGTGTTTGCTGTATTGTCATTATATTCATCTAATTTGCCAATTTTTCTATATCGGCTCTCATGACTGAAAAGTCATCAAGCTCAATCAATCCGGCTGCTTTTTGCTTAATTGTCCTTCGTGAATCACCATCACCTTACCAATTATGATCATTAGCAGTGAAGTTATTTAGTAGGAGTTGGATTTCACTATACGGTCTAGCCATGCAACTACCCCCACAAGCTGAATCAAGATTCATCTTCGATGCATCATCTAGACCATCAACAAAAGTGTAACCCAATACCTCGTCAGTCTGACAATGATGTGGGCAGTCTCTGAGTAGCTTCTTGTATCTTTCCCATGCTTGACGAAGTGTCTCGCCATCCCGTTGTTTGAACCCAAGAATCTGACTTCTCAATGACTTTGTCTTCTTAGTAGGGGAAAACTTGATTAAGAATTTCCTTGCTAGATCATCCCAAGTGCGGATTGAGTTCGCGAGCACCTTCTGCAACCATTCCTTAGCTTCCCCGAGCAGTGAAAAGGGGAAAAGTGTCAGCCTGACATAGTCCTTGGAAATGTTCGGATAATTGTAAGTGTCCGTAATTTCCAAGAAATTCTGAATGAGCCTCTGTGGGTCTTCATGAGATAGACCCACATATTGCCATATGGACTGGATCAGCTGACCATGTATTGTTTGAGTTCAAAGTGCCCTGTGATATCAGGCTTCACAATAGCCTGAGTCATATTAGCAAGATTGGGCCTTGCGGCTTCAATTACCGCGTGCTCTTCATTACCTGCCATCTCTATTGGCTGTGGTTGAACTATGATGTCCAACTCTCTTTCAATTCTAATTCTAGCTTCGACTTCCCTCCTCACTCTATAAAGTGTTCATTCAATTTCAGGATCAAGAGGAAGGAGATTGTTTGCGCTTCTACTCCTCCGTATTCAAGAGAAAAGCTTGTTTTAACACAAACTAGGTAAACTAAAAATTACATGCAAGTATACGCGGCAAAACGCACATGCAAGTATACGCGGTCGTCAAGTAATAAAGTGACTAAAGTTGGATGTCGAACCCATGAAGACTTGTGATTAACTATTAACTAAATTAGACTATCCTAATTATCTAAATTAGGCTAAGACGACAGCGTTTGCTCGTCTGTATGAGGAACTAGGAAACAAAGGCGGGGAGAAGAAGTTATTCCGACTCGCTAAGCTGAGAGAGAGGGCGGCACGGGATCTGGACCAGGTGAGGTGCATAAAAGATGAGGACGGCAAAGTTTTGATGAGGGATGACCAGATTAAGAGGATATGGCAGACCTACTTTCATCAACTTCTAAATGAAGAAGGGGATCAAGATATTGTACTAGGAGGATTGAGGAACGCCGACATCCACCATAAATTAAGCTACTGTAGGGACATTGAGGTCGATGAGGTCATCGAGGCAATGCGTAAGATGAGGGGGGGCAGAGCTACCAGGCCAGACGAAATTCCGATTGAACTTTGGAGGTGTGTGGGTAGAGCAGGATTGGAATGGCTTACTGGGTTGTATAATGTGAAACTCAAGACTAATAGGATGCCTGAAGAGTGGAGGTGGAATACAATGGTTCCGTTGTATAAGAACAAAGGCGATATCCAGAGCTATAACAGCTATAGAGGTATCAAATTACTGAGTCATACCATGAAAGTCTGGGAGAGAGTGGTAGAGATGAGAGTGCGAAGGATGGTGTCTATCTCAGACAACCAGTTCGGGTTTATGCCGGGGCGATCTACCACAGAAGCTATCCATCTTATTAGGAGGATGGCAGAACAGTACAGGGATAAGAAGAAGGATCTCCACACGGTGTTTGTTGATCTAGAGAAAGCATACGACAGGGTTCCTAGGGAGGTTTTATGGAGCTGCTTAGAGGCTAAAGGGGTTCCGATAGCCTACATTAGGGTGATTAGAGACATGTATGAAGGAGCTAAGACTCGGGTTAGGATAGTAGGAGGCGATTCTGAGCATTTTCCAGTTGTTACGGGGTTGCACCAAGGGTCTGCACTCAGCCCTTTCCTATTTGCCCTGGTGATGGATGCCATAACGCATCATATCCAAGGGGAGGTGCCATGGTGCATGCTATTTGCTGATGATATAGTCCTAATTAATGAGACACATCGCGGCGTCAACGAAAGGCTAGAGGTTTGGAGACATGCCCTTGAGTCTATAGGTTTCAGGTTGAGCAGGACGAAGACAGAATTCCTCGAGTGCAAATTTGGGGCTGAGCCGACGGAAGCGGGTGTGGAAGTGAGGCTTGACTCTCAAATCATCCCTAAGAGGAGTAGTTTCAAGTACCTTGGGTCAATTATTCAGGGGATCGGGGAGATAGACGAGGATGTCACACACCGTATAGGGGTGGGTTGGATGAAGTGGAGGTTAGCGACGGGGGTCCTGTGTGACAAGAAAGTTCCACCATTACTAAAAGGTAAGTTTTATAAAGCAGTGGTTAGGCCTGCAATGCTGTATGGGACCGAGTGTTGGCCTGTTAAGAACTCACACACCCAGAAGATGAAAGTAGCAGAGATGAGGATGTTGAGGTGGATGTGCGGGCATACAAGGATGAATAAGATTAGGAATGAAGATATTCGAGAGAAGGTGGGTGTGGCCCCCATAGAGGACAAGATGCAGGAAGCAAGACTCAGATGGTTCGGGCACATTCAGAGGAGGAGCACTGATGCACCGGTGAGAAGGTGTGAGCGACTGGCTATGGTGGGCATGAGGAGAGGTAGAGGGAGACCTAAGAAGTATTGGGGAGAGGTGATAAGGCAGGACTTATCACATCTTAGGATTACTGAGGACATGACCCTTGATAGGGGATTGTGGAGGTCGAGCATTAAAGTTGTAGGTTATGGGGAAGCAGTGGATGTTTCTACAGTGCACTAGAGTGTGACTAGCTAGTTATGAGGTAATCTTAGAATGTTACTGATCAGCTACCGATACAGGGAGTTATTTGTTGGATATTAGTATACCTTTCATCTATTTCGTATTTCCTATATTTCTTATATTGCTGCTATTTTGTTATTTTATGTTATGTTGTGCACTGTATGTTATTTTTAGTATGAGTCTATTGATAGTACTAACTTATCGTCTCTTGTTGATGTCTTGAGCCGAGGGTCTCCTGGAAACAGCCTTTCTGCCCCTCGGGGTAGGGGTAAGGTTTGCGTACATATTACCCTCCCCAGACCTCACTTGTGGGATTATACTGGGTTGTTGTTGTTGTTGTTGTTGTTGTTGTTGTTGTTGTTGTTGTAGACTATCCTAATTATCTAAAAAAGAATTAAACCTATAAATATTTGATTCTAATATAATTAAAATAAAAAGAAAACAAACAATGAACTCTGAACAAAAGTAGAGCAGATTTTTATGATATCGATGTTATGAAAACGATCTAGGGTTATGGGCTATCTAACATTCCTATTGTATTCTTCAATTGAATTGGCTAACTAATTTATCTAGTTTATTGGTTAATAGGGTTAATATTGCTCATAAGAATCTGTCGAGTTCTTACTCACATATTCAAGCTAACCTAACGTCTATATGTCTATGGAATTAGAACTAACAAGAACACATTTATAATTCTTGTAAATCAACCAAGCAAGGCAATTAGGTATATAGCTATCCTAACCGCGAATCCGTTCCTCGATGCCTAGGTTCAAGAACTTGCTCTACTCAATCCTATATGCAATCTAGAATTCCCACTTTCGAGTTCAACTCTAGATTCGTAGATAGTATTCAATTGGTGATCAAGCAATCAAATAATTAAGTGCAGGATTGAATAAATAAATCAATATGATAAACTAAAAAATCAAAATCAATATCCGAATAACAATAGTCATGAAAGAACCATAACCCTAGAACGTGAAGTTTAGCTCCACATAGATATGGTAGCAAAACAACAAATCATATAAAGAAACATAAAAATTACTAAGTTTGGTGGAAGAAAAGATGAAACCCTGCCTTCACGGCGGCTTTGTGCTCTCCCTAGGTAAAAAGTTCCTCTAAAAACGTTCTTCCTCTCCAAAATAGGTTTAGAACCCTTTTTATATAAATTGGAGTCGTATAGGGCTGAAATAACCTTGTCCCGAATGAAATAGGAAAATCCCGCACCGAGCGTCTAGGCCAGCGCGAGAGACCTAGCGCAGAAACCAGTAACGTTTTTGCCTAACTTTTGCTTTCTAACAATTGATTCAATGTGCTGCTTCACGTTTTGCCTCCAAGTAATCAATCCAAAGTTTATTTATTTTGTCTTCACCGTTCATTCCTTTTTTTTGTTTTGTTTCATCTCATAATTATGCCATAATTTTTCAATCATTAGATATTCATGAGCTAATTATTTCAGTGTAGAAAATACACTTTAAAATATTTATTTTGCTTTCAATTTTAACTCCAATGTACCTACGCATAAAATAAACTCAATTAAACACAAATATAGTGCAATTTAGCATTAAAGCACCAAAATGTAAGGTAAGTAATGCACTAAATATATATAATTATAACTAAACATCACTACCCCACACTTAAATGTTGCTCGTCCTCGAGTCAACCCACAATTCACACTACTTTTAAGTACTTTACATGTTACACAATCGAAGCATGCTACACCTATGATTATGGTTGATAGCAAAAATTAAACCTTAGCATATGCAATCACATACACTTCCCTTAACTTATGCCATACTTCAAAAATATTTACAACAAAGACAACATGCTCATAACACTCCTAGCCTTAAAAATCAACTAAATGTCACAATGCACTCATGGCTTGAATACTGAACATCATAGAGAAGTCTAATAATGTTGTCTATCCCTCGTGAAACCATGTGCCCTCTCAACAAGAACAAGAGAGTAAGTTGAATCCACGCATTCGAATCTCATGATCACATATAATTTAAGCACTCATATATATATCAAAGAAATCTCTCACTCTCTCAAAAGAAGTCACATGCATGCACTTGGTACCATAGGCTTGCCCATAATGTAAATCTCTACTAATGTAGGCTCACTCGATCTAATATCAATTAGGACTTTTTTATGGTTGTAATGTGGGCTAAGGGACGGGTAGGGTATATTTAGGAATAGTGACTAACCCTCCTAAGCACTTTGCACATCACATAATCAACTTTAAGCGCAAATTCTCCAATCCACTTCACTTTCACAAACAATATTACCCCAAAAATGCTCTCTTCTTCTTTAAGCACTACATTAATTCATACCCACTAGCAAGAACAAGACAACAATGTATTCATCTCTATTTTCTTTTTCTTTTTTTTCTTCAGATTATTCTTTTTTTTTTCAATTTTCGCTAGTGGTGTATTATTTTACAAAACAAGTGCACATTTCTTCCTTTCATTGGTTCCACTCAAAAGCCACCCCATACTTAGTTCCTTCTTACTTCTTTTAACGCTCATCCCACAATTTAAGTGCTTTAAAAGGAAAAAGGATCAAAACAATGTCAATTAAGAATAAAAAGATATAGGCTTGTAATGTGGGTGCCAAATAAAAGTCTATAGGCTCAAAAGGTTGACTAGGGATAAATTTTATTTGTGATGACCATTTAAGCTCAAAAAGACCAAAGAAAGCCTAAAATCATTTCTCAAATCGAGTATCACATCAAATTTCGCTTCAACTCACATACCGAGCAAGTTCTAGACACAAGTACAATACATGGACTACACAAAAACCTCACTGTACATGGCACATGACTCACTAAGGATGGTTTCATTCCGACTCTCAAACTAATGCAAGTATTCACGGAGCCACAAAATATTAAGCATTAAGCACAAAGTGAAGATAAGTCAAGTAAACGAGACATAGGCGTCAATAACATGTTGTCTAATTAAGCAAGACATCATCAATAATTTCAAATCATAGGGAAGATACTACACATGTCAAATCCTAAATATTCTACTATCAAACAAGTCAAGGGTGCCTAGGTTTATCTCATCTTTCTTCCTCCATTATTTCCTAAATTCGTAATCTACTCTACAAAAACCTACAACCCGGTTCAAACTACATCCCATGGAAAAGAACCGAGGAAAAACCACGGGGAATTATTACTACCTAAAAAAGATATTTTTTGTATTTTTATTTTATTTTTTTAATATATTTTGTTCAGACTTTATTCCCTCAAGAAAAATGTCTACGAGATCCATCATCGGGAAAAGTCCAATTTTCTACCCTTTTTTTTGTTCATTTTTTCTATATTTTTTTCACATTTTAAAATAAAAAATAAAAATTAAGCTACTTAAACTACTACTACCATACTACACCATTAATTTTACTAACTATGCAATTAAAAATAAAAAGCTAGCTAACAATAAAAAGATAATAAACTAACAATATAATATTATAATACTATACAAAGCACAGAGAATCTTCCACCCCACACTTAAAAGAGTGCAGTGTCCATAATGCACAAATAAAGTAGAAATAACAAGGATGGACAAGAAACTCCCTGAAAGGCCAACGGCAGCTCACGGGGTACTCAGACTTCTCCCATGAATGGTCCTTTGTGCGGGTACCTCACACTAGTTCCAACCATCTGGCTTGTATTTGCACACTTCCAATGGCTTTCTTCCTATGCTCATAATCATACAAAATAAAATAACACTACAAAAATAATAGAAAAATAACAAAATAAAAAAAATAAACAAAATTAAAAGAAAGCAATAAAGTTGGGTTGCCTCCCAACAAGTGCCTAATTTTATGTCGCGGCACAACTTGAACCACTTTTTGCCTCCACCTTGAACTTATTAATTGTACCCCTAACACGGCATCCAGTCTGCGACTATGCTCCAGTGGTGGGGCTACAACGATAACCAAGCCAAGTAATAAATTTTTCACTCTACACTTCTCGACCTTTAGAGGAGGAATGTAATTTTTGCTTTTTTGCACAACAAATTCAAGAATATAGACACTCTCATACTCATCTTTTGATTCCCTCGTAGGCACAGATGACTCGATTACTATCTTACTATCTAAACACAATGTGGAAAAATGATTGGAATGAGGTCTTGTGCGCCCTAACTCATGAATTTTACTACTATTTGCATCCTCATATTTACACACACTCAAGTCTACCAAAGTAATATAATCTATTCCCTCATATGACTCTAGAGCACTCTTCACAACATTTGTATCTTCAAGAAAAATATGGTCTAATGATTGGTATTCTCATTTTAGCTCCTCAATTTGGTCTAGAAGATTTTTTTCAGCTCACACAACTCATTATTAAATTGTTGGGCACGCATCAACCTTTGCATTAAAATCTGCATCTAAGTTATGTACAACCAAGCCAAAATTATCAATTTTATGTGCAAGTTCATCTCTCTCCTTAGACCAATCATTCACCAGTGTTGTCAGAAGACAATGTCATTCCGCATATTCGCCTAATCAAGAATATACGTCCCAATACCAATCCTTACTCTCATATTCAAATTCAGACCTACCAGAGTTTAAGTCATGACAAGCCCAAAAAGATGGGCCATAAAAGTCTTCCGTCAACCAAACGTCTTCATCAATAACCTTACCTCCGGATATTTCATACCCAAATGTCATGTTCAGAGAACTATGAACACACTAAGAGAAAAATTAAATTGTTATAAAAATAAAAATACATACAAAACAAAGTGGATAAAATTAAAAGTCTAATCTAGAAAAATAGCTAATTTCTAAGTCCCCGGCAACGGCGCCAAAAACTTGTTGCTACCAAAAACACTCACGCAAGTGCACGTGATCGTCAAGTAATAAAGTAGTGAGTAGAGTATCATTCCCACGAAGACTTGTGATTAACTATTGACTTATTCAAACTCAATTAACTTATCGATTCAAGAGATTTTTTTCACAAAATATAGAATTAACTATTTTACTACCTAAAACTATCAAGTAATGAATTAACTAGAGATTAACCGAACAAATAACAATTTCGAATAATAATCAATAGGAGAGAATATTCCAGGGTCACGGGCTAGTTAACAATCGTCTTGCGTTCTTGGCATAAAATGACTAATTGATTTATCTGGATTGTTGATTGACAAGCTTGATATTACTCATAAGAATATGTCGAGTCCTTACTCGCCTATTCAAGTTAACTTAATGCCTATATGTCTATGGAATTAAGATTAACAAGAATGCATTTATAATTTCTGTATTTCAACCAAGCAAGGCAATTAGGTATATGTCTATCCTAATTGCGAATCCGTTCCCCGATGCCCAGGTTCTCACGCTCTATTTAATTCTATATGCAATCTAGAGTTCCCACTTTTGAGTTCAACTCTAAATTCGTAGATAGTATCTCACTGTTAGCTACTCAGCAAAATAATTAAGAACAAAATTAAATAAACAAACCAATATGATAAAATCAACTTCGTTAAATTAAACCTCAAACAGCAGCATTCATGTTTCACCCATGACCCTAGAACAATAGGTTTTTAGCCACTCATAATACTAGCAAATGATTGCATAAGTTTTGAATAATTGGAAATACTATAAAAGATGAGAAAATCTGAGATGTTCTTGCTCCCGGATATTTTTTGTGTGTATTTTTCCTCCAAAGTGGCGTTTCACTTTCAAAAATAGGCTTAGTCTTTCTTTTATACGTGTTGGATAGGTCTAGGGCCGAATAAATCGAGTCCCGGGCAAAATAGGACAAAAATTCCATCACCGGCGCCCAGCACAGCGCCGGCACCCACCAGGACGCTGCCTAAATTTGCAACACTATTGTCAGCGCCACAGGTGCCAGGCGCTGCCTGTGGTTCCCAAATGGCCATTTTTCCGATTTTGTTCGTTTTGGCTCAAATCTTGCGCGTTTCGCCCCCAATTGCCCCCGAATCATTCCTACAAGTAAAAACACTTCAAATTAATATAAATCATAGCATTTAACATCCCAAATTCACGAAACAAAAGTAAAATATGAGGCGATATACATGGAAATATATATACTTTAAGCTAAACATCATAGAGGGCGGCCCAAGAAGTATTGGGGAGAGGCGATCAGGCAGGACATGGCGAGACTTAGGATATGACCTTTGATATGAGGGTGTGGAGGTCAAGCATCAGGGTTGTAGGCTAGGAGGTAGTGGAACACTTTTCTGCTTCGTTTCGGGTAAGAGGCTAGTCGGATAGGGTTGTGTCCTAGACTGCTAGTGGTTATTGTTGTGTCCACATTATTCTTCCACTTTTCATAGTACCGAGCCTTACTTGCGTGTTATTGTTATTGTTATTGTTTTTCATCTATTTTATGGTACTTATGATGTTATTATTCTTATGGGTTCTGTTGATGATACTGATATATTGTTTTTTTTGTCTCCTTGAGTCGAGGGTCGATTGGAACAGCCTCTCTACTCCTTGGGTAGGGGTAAGGTCTGCGTACACTTTACCCTCTTCAGATCCCACTTGTGGAATTTTACTGGGTTGTTGTTATTGTTGTTGTTGTATTTGCAGAGGGTGCTAGGTATAATTAAAGCTTGATCTTCAAGGTACTCTTCACAATTAATCTATAAAAAATTAAGAACAAGAAAAGGTAATCACTTAATCTTCCAACCTCTCGAATTAATTGCTTCTATCGAACAAGAAAGTAGCAACAGGATGAAATGTCACCTTAATTTTGTTTCGATTAGCTTTTTGTATGAACTCGGCATAGACTGGTCAAGCTTAAGTTAACAAAAACTTACATATTCAGACTCTACATAAAAATCACTATAAATCATAGTAGTTACTCTTACGTACTTGGTTAAAATATTTAAGAAAATTCGTTATAAAAGAAATGTTTGACTTTCCAAATAGTAATGTTGTCACATAAATTGGAACAGACGAACACCGCAAAACGAGCAAGGGGATTGTTTCAATTTTACCTGATGTCCAACTCTGTCGTCCATCAATCGACATACTACAGATGAAGCTTTTACCATTAAAGGTTCACTTGTGATCCAATCAAAGGTCTCTTTAGTGACAATCCCTTCCATACCAACCAAAGAAATAGTTGAGAGCATCATATAGCATGCAGCTACCAGTACCACTTTCAGATACTCCTCAAATGTTGGTATATATCCAGCATGATACCACTTGAACTCTTGAAAATATGCTTTACATACTTTCTGCAGCTAAAATCATAAACTCAAAGAACTTTTCATTAATCTAATAGCTCCACAAATTAACTTCTTTTAGTCAAGAAAAGAACTTGAAATGTGCATTGTAAATTACTCTCTTCTGCTCAATTCTATGTGAAGGTATTTGACTAGACGGAGTTAAAAAAAGATTTTTTTAAAAAAACTTATAGTCTAAACAAGTCATAAATATTTGTTTAGCTAGAAATCATCCTTTATAAATGTAGGGCTAAAACAACCTAAAAATACTCTTAACATGGTGTGATATTGTTCACTTTGGGCCAAGCATGTACGAAATTTCCCGAAAGACCTCACACCATTAAGAGTTTCCAACTCCTTATAAGTATCTTATTTTTCTTTTCTACTTTACATGTGGGACTTTATTCACACACACCCAATAATAAAAAGGGATAGTTAATTTGTTTCTGTTGCGGAAGTCAAATGTATATAGTGTGAATGAGTCACAATTACTATACCAAAAATTATGACAGCCACCAAATAATAAATAAGACAATAAAACAACAATAAAAGGAACACCAGAATTTACGAGGTTCGGCCAATTTTGCCTACTTCCTCGGACACAACTAATATTTTATTCCACTCCAAAAATACAAGTGAAACAATACTAAAGAGAGAAGATACAAATGCCTTAAGAAGATAAGAAGGCAAATGAGAGGTGTGTTTAAATCCTAAATATTTGGCCTTCTTTTATAGGGTGAAATACCAACCCGATGTGGGAGTTCTGCCACTTAACAAATCTCCACCTTGGCAAAATTCCACATCTTCAATTTTCTCTCAATAATAAATTTTGATTGTGTCTTCATCTTCAATCTTCAGTGTTCAACAATGTTGATCAAATCCAAACAATGTTGAAACTTGACCGCAGCCACCACTTTTGTCAGCATATCAGCAGGATTCTCTGTAGTATGAATTTTCTTCACCGTGACTCCACCTTCTTCTATGATTTCTCGTACGAAATGATACCGAACATCAATGTGCTTCGTCCTTGCATGATAAACTTTGTTCTTTGCTAATTGAATAGCGCTTTGACTATCACAAAAAATTGTGATACTTTTTTGTCCAATACCAAGCTCTTTTAGCAATCCCTGAAGCCAAATTGCCTCCTTCACAGCCTCTGTAATAGCCATGTACTCTGCCTCTGCTGTAGATAAAGCAACTGTTGACTGCAAAGTAGACTTCCAACTAACTGGTGCCCTTGCAAAAGTAAACACATAACCAGTAGTTGATCTTCGTTTGTCAAGATCACCCGCAAAATCTGAGTCACAATATCCAACTGTAGATTGATTGCCTTCCTGCTCAAAAACTAACCCAACATCTACAGTATTATGAATATACCGTAGAATCCACTTCACAGCTTGTCAATACTCCTTTCCTGGATTATGCATATATCTGCTAATAACTCCAACAACTTGTGAAATGTCAGGTCTCGTACAGACCATTGCATACATCAAGCTACCAATAGCATTTGCGTATGGTACCTTTGACATATACTCTCGTTCAGCTTCATCTTTTGGCGACATAGTAATACTTTGCTTAAAATGGGGAGCAAGTGGAGTACTAACTGGCTTAGTCTCCATCTATCCCAAAACGTTGTAGTACTCTTTTCAAATATTCTTTCTGAGATAAACAGAGTTTCTTTGGTCATCTATCTCTTATTATCTTCATGCCAAGAATTTTCTTTGCCTCACCCAGATCCTTCATCTCGAACTCCTTCTTCAGTTGAATCTTCAACTTATCAATTTCTTCCGAATTCTTGGAATCTATCAACATATAGGAGAAGATATATAAAGGAACCATCTTTAAGCCTGTGCAAATACACACAATGATCGTATTTGCTTCTCTTGTACCCTTGCCATAACATAAACATGTCAAATCATTTGTACTATTGTCTAGAAGATTGTTTCAATCCGTATAATGATTTTTCAAGTTTGCACACCATATTTTCCTTTCCAGCAACTTTGAATC
Source organism: Nicotiana tabacum (assembly GCF_000715075.1). Classification (NCBI taxonomy): domain Eukaryota; kingdom Viridiplantae; phylum Streptophyta; class Magnoliopsida; order Solanales; family Solanaceae; genus Nicotiana; species Nicotiana tabacum. The sequence goes on from NC_134095.1 coordinate 133,792,669, forward strand.
CTTCTGGCTGAGTCATGTAGATTTCCTCCTCCAAGTTTTCATGTAATGTGACGACCCAAGGGGTCATCACCGTAATTCTTCCTTGTTCTGTGCTCCCGAGGCCTTGAGAACCTCGCTTTTAGTTGCCGCAATTGGCGTGCGAAGTTCGGGCGCGTAGCCGGAAAGTTTTTATGTTAGAATATGTGAATTATGTGAAACATTTGATGAATTTTGGTATTAAAATGCATAATATTGACTTCTGTCAATATTTTGGGTAAACGGACCCGGACCTGTGATTCGACGGTCCCGGAGGGTCCGTAGAAAAATATGGGACTTGGAGGTGTGCCCGGAATCAAATTCTGAGGTCCCAAGCCCGAGAAATGAATTTTTGAAAGAAATTGTTTTTCTAAAATTTGATATGAAAATTTGAAATGAAAAAGGGGTTAGAAAATATAGGTATCGGGCTCGTATTTTAGTTCCGACGCCCGGTACAAGTCTTAAATATGTGTTAAGCACTATCTGTAAAGTTTGGCTAAAAACGGACGTCATATGATGTGTTTCGGACTTAAAGTGGAGAATTTGAGTTATGAAAGTTGAAGAAAGAAAATCATGTGTTTGAGGCTTGATCCTATGTATATGATGTTATTTTGGCGATTTGATCGCACGAGTAAGTCCGTAAGATGTTTTTAAAGTTGTGTGCATGTTTGGTTTGGAGCCACGAGGGCTCGGGTGAGTTTTGAATGGGGCCCAGGAGGTCTTGGACTTAAGAAAATGCAGGTTCAGGTGTTGCAGACACCAGCGCGGCCGCGGTCATTTCCGCGCGGTCCGCGCTGGAGCCGCGCTGCCGCGATGCATTTTTGTGCGGTCCGCGTGGCTGAGTCTGAGGGCTAGGGTTTCAGGTTAACCATCGCGGCCACGCACAAAAACAGTGCGGTCCACGCTGGAAGGGTTCAGAGAAGCCCCAATTTTTCTCCCACTCAGCGCAGCCGCAACACATTTTTGTGCGGTCTGCGCCAGGTCCTCAGAAAGGTATACAAGTTCGGAAAATCTCAGTCATTTTTCACTTTTCAAAAACTCAAAACCTAAGAGGCGATTTTCCAAACAACTTTTCTTCCCCAAAACTATTGGTAAGTGATTTCTAACTTAATTTCTTTATTCCTTAACATCTTTTAACATAATTTCAACTTCAAATCAAAGATTTTCATGGGAAAAATTGGGTGTTTTGGGTAGAACCTAGGTTTTCTACAAATTGAGAAGTTGGACCTCAATTTGGGGTCCGATTTAAAAACAAATCATATATTTGGATTCATGGGGGAATAAGTAACCGGGTTTTGGTCCAAACCTCGAGTTTCGACCACGTGGGTTTGGGGGTATTTTTGACCTTTTTGGGAAAAACCTTGAAAAATCTATTTTCATGCATTGGGGATGATTCATTTAGTAATTATTAATGTGATTAAGTAACTTATGACTAGATTCGAGTGGATTGGTGGTGGAATCAAGAGGTAAAGCTATACTAGAAGCGTGAGTTGAGTTTGGAGCATTCGAGATAAGTGTTTGTTCTAACTTTGGCTTGAGGGAATAGGATTAGGATGATATTTGCTACTTGCTAATGTGGAGTACGGTGTATAGGCATGGTGACGGTTATCTATGCACTGGAGTCTAGCATGACCGTGAGTCTTGATTGCTTTTAATTCGAATAATGTGACACAAGCTCCTTGTTTATTTGAAAGTTTCATATAATGTGAACGGTTGAGGAATAATGATTTAAAAGGAGAATGTGTTGTGAATACTCCCTTGCCGGGATGTGTAGACTGATATATATATTCTCCCGTGTCGGGATATTTTGGGCTGTTAGCTGTACCCTTGCCAGGTTAAAGGTATTGAGTTGTTATTCTCCCCTGAAGGGGTCTACTATATGAAGTCAGATATTATGAACTATATTATGGGATCGTGTGGCACGCCGTCCACTTATATATGATATTATGGGATCGTGTGGCATGCCGTCCACTTATATATGATATGAATTGGGATCGTGTGGCACGCCGTCCACTTATATACTATACTATGGGATCGTGTGGCACGCCGTCCACTTATATATGATATTATGGGATCGTGTGGCACGCCGTCCACTTATATATGATATTATGGGATCGTGTGGCACGCCGTCCACTTATATATGATATTATGGGATCTTGTGGCACGCCGTCCACTTATATATGATATTATGGGATCGTGTGGCACGCCGTCCACTTATATATGATATTATGGGATCGTGTGGCACGCCGTCCACTTATATATGATATTATGGGATCGTGTGGCACGCCGTCCACTATGTATATATATATATATAGAGCATGGAAACCGGAGTTTCTTCTGTTTATTTCTGATATTTCATTTTTATCTGTTACTCCCCGATAGCATGTGCCCTCCTAGTTTTACTTTGTATTATCTTGTTATTGTTTTCTTGCACTTGTTGTATATATATTTGTACAGGTTAATTGTGGTAGGTACTGTCTAGCCTCGTCACTACTTCGCTGGGGTTAGGCCAGGCACTTACCAGCACATGGGGTCGGTTGTGCTGATGCTACACTCTGTGCATTTTTGGTGCACAAATCAGGGAGCAGCTTACGGACCACAGCAGTAGGACTTCTGGGAGCTATCTTCAGTCCAGGGACTCTTGAGGTAGCCTAGCTGGCGTTCGCAGGCCGAAGTCCCTTCCCATGTTTTTTTGTTTGTTTATCTTGTATCAGACAAACATGATGTATTTTCCCTTCAGACATTGATTGTAGTATTCTGTAGTAGTCCGTGAGCTAGTGACACCAGACTCTGGGTAGCATTTTGGTTCAAACTTCGCTTAGATTTTGTCTCGTTTATTATATTGTTTGAAAGAAAGCAGGAAAGGTGTTTTAAATATTTGGCTTGCCTAGCTCCAATAGTAGGTGCCATCACGACACCCGATGGTGGGAAATCCGGGTCGTGACATGTAAAAACGCAGTTTTTACATCCATCTGAACTAGTTCCAAATCCAACTGTGCTACCAAAGCCAACATAATTCTAATGGAGGAATGTTTTACAACTGGAGAAAACACTTCATTGTAATCAATTTCCTCCTTTTAAGCATATCCTTTGGCCACCAATCTTGCTTTGTAGCGAACATCTTCTTGGTTAGGAAATCCTTCTTTCTTTGCAAATACCCATTTGCACCCAATTGCTTTCTTTCCCTTCGGTAGATTGGCCAATCTCCATGTATGATTATGATGAAGGGACTGTATTTCATCATTCATGGCAATCTTCCACTTATCTTCTTCTGAACTTTGGAGTGCGTCTTTATAATGGTAGGAATATCATCAGCTACAATTGAGGCGGCACAAGCAACCGTCTCTATAAGACGAACAGGTTTTGTTATTGTCCTTTCTAGCCTGCTGGTTGCTATTTATCACACCCCATTTTTAACAGAACCTTCACTAACCCTCTTATTATAAATAAAAAGATTTAGTAAAGCTTGAAAAGGGTTTTTAATTAAAAAGTGACAAAATTTGTATTCAAAAGGAAAATAACTCAGAGTCGCCACCTAACATTTGTTTCGGTATGCCAGGTCACCATTTTTTTTTAAAAATAATTTTTCCTTTTAAAACACTTAGGACTCCAAAACTAAGTCTGCACCAGAGATTCGGGTAAGGGGGTTCATTTGACTCGGGAAGTAGGTGTTAGGAACTCCCCAAGTCCCATGAAAGTCACGGTTGCGTACTCGATCCAGTTAGCTTTTAAAGTATTCAATTGAGGTAGAAAACACAGAAAAAGGAAAATAAACACACAAGAGGCTCGAGGTCGTCCCCCACCTAAGTAAAGGAAAAATAAAAATAAAAATACTACAAGTTTCTTCACATCGGGGCATACCCCTGAAAATAAATATATAAAAATCCCTCGGGGCATTCTCCGGAAAAATTTAACTAAGGGGACAACATGTCACCTCTAACTAAAAAAAATCTTAAGGCTTGCCTACCCAAGCTTGGTCGGCTTAAGCATGCTCATTGCGATCAATGCAATAAGATGACTAAGATAGAAATAAAATTAAAAATAAAAATTAAAGAGTATAACAGTTTTAATTGTGTTTGGCTTTTCCCCAATTCCCACAACCTATCGGCATTCAAAGAGACATTTAGACAGTAACACATTAATTAATTATGAAAAACCAATAAGAGAAAGGCAAGGCACAAATAGCAGAACTTCTAACCAAATATTTGCACTTCAATTTTCAAATCGGAAATGTAACTTTAGAATTATATAACATAGATAGTAGCTTCTCATAGGATCAATTAAGTGACAATTATCACATATAATTACCCTTGATAACACCACATAAATTAAGCATCTACCAGATTTGCATTCTATGACAGCAACACAGTTTGTATTCGATGGCACCACATAAATTAAGCATTTCAGTTTGTACGTGCATAGAATAAATATTTGCATTCAGTAACACCACATAGAATTAAAGCGTACAACATAGTTTGTATTCTATGACAGCAAACACCACATTTGTCTTAAGATAATAGAAAACTTTGTATTAAGGCAATATCTACCAGAACTTCACATAGAAGACAAGTGAATAAGCAAAATTCAAAACAGATCTTCATGGTCTTGGTACGTTCATGTGACAAAATACTGTTCTCACTATTGGCTTCAAAGAAATAAATGTTGACTCAACTTAGGCATGAAGTGAGATAACTTTTCAAGAGTAGTTTAGCAACAGAGTCTATGGATTTCAACGATGATAAAGACACTTCCAAACCATCACATAAATTCATTTATTTTTTTACCTAATATCCTAGAAAGAGACAACAACCTCCTTAAACATATATCTATCTACCAAAGATGTAAAATACGCCGGACATGCTGTTAAAAAAGGTCCATGTATTAAATCAGAATTAAGCAAATCCCCAGAAGAAACCAAGGAGAAACAAGTAGCCACACTCACATGAAACAGCAAATCAACGGTCACTAGCTATCACTATTCACTTAATCCATTCTTAAAGGTTCTCTTGAAGCTATGTTTCATAAACATTCAGATTAAGATGAGGAAAGAAAACAGACCTGCTGAAGCTGAATCCTCCTTAATATTGATAAAAGAATCGTCGAATACAAAATTTCGACTCCAAAGGAAAAACACGACAAAACTGCACCGAAACTTCGAGCAAAACCTCGGAGGTTGCAATCGACAAACAGCGATCAACTCAAATCCAACTTGACTCCATCAAACCCCATAGTATTGAAATGAAAATCCAGAGGCAGAAGTAGACAACAGAAATGTTTCGATTTTTTTCATACTTTTTTTTTTAATTTTTTTTGAAAGTGAAACCAAGAAACAGAAGAAAAACCAAAGAAAAAAAGAAGAAGAAGATCCCTGAAGCTCAAATTAAACCCTAGTTTTTCCTTCAATCTCTCTCCAGATTTTTTTTCTGTCCAGATCCCCAAATATATAGCTCACTCTCAAATCTTCTTCCTTCTTCAGCAAGAAATCATGTGTGGGGACCTCAAACAAAAATCTGAATCATCCTTTTTGCAAACAAAAATCAGAAAATGGAAGTCTTGGATCAAAAGTTAATCCAACGGCTCCCATTTTCCAACATCTATCCAAGGGATCCGGACTTTCGTTTAAACAAAGTAAAATAAAGGAAGAAAAACGCGTAAATCTAATACTAATGATGAGGGGGGAACATGAAGGGACCAATGCCTACGTGGAAGGGTTTTCCGGTGGGTTTGGAGGTGTTATAGCGCGGCAGAGGTGAAGAGAAGGGTGTGGTGCGGCTGCTTTAGGTTAGTCTCCTTAGGGTTAGGGTTTGGAAGATATGGCTTTTATCTGGTAAGGGATTTAACATGGACCTTTGGATTAAATTAAATCACTGGCTAGGATTAAAAGGGGATTTTGGACGGGTCGGTCTGGTAAGGAAGTGGGTCGGCGGATTGGGTTCAGGGGTGTGGAGGTGTTGGGCCAAGGGTTACCCGAAATTGGGCTCTTTTGGGATAATTCAATGGAGAAAAATAAAAATCTGAAAATTAACTAGCCCAAAACTTTAGTTTTTCCCCTCTAAAATAATATAAAGTTCCCTTATGAAGATGCAAGAATTAGAATAAGCTATATAATAGTATGAAAGTATATATTTTAATATATCATGTTTTATATAAATTAAAAAATAAGAGTGAAAATCATAGTAAAAATAAAAATATATGGCTATAAAAATATTAATAACCTAAACTAAATAGAAATAAGGTAAAACATGAAACTATATATATATATATGTGTGTGTGTGTGTGTATTTTTTAGTTTTTGTGCCCTAAAAATAGAATTAAAATTAGTAATAAAGTAAAATCCTATAGAAATAAACTCAAATAAATATCCTAAAAATACTAGGACTATTAGAGGTGATTCTAATGCGGGGGTCAAAAATTACATGTCTACGGCTGCCCCTTTTTGACGGGAAATACAAAGTGTTTTCAGATAAAGAACGACAAGACATGTTTTTTGACCCTACCCTTGTTTAAAGAGACAAAACTAAAGAAAAGAGAATGTGACTGAGCCCTAGTATCTGAGCTGCCTACATATCCTTGGCTATAAAGGAATCAGGCCACGTGTAGTTCGGAGTGAGAAGAGCGATGGAGTATACCGAGGTAGAGAGCCGAGTGAAGTGCCATCGAGGTTCCATTCCGCGGTTCCTTCCATTACATCGAAAATAAAAGGAAAAATTACAGCAAAGTAAAAGAAAAATACAAAAGCCTATCTACTTCTTGTCTTGAATCTTCCTTGAATCTCTACTTGATCTTCAACATGAGAAAAATGGACCATGTTATCCAGGCAGGCTCCTGATGCTTCTTGAATTTACGAATTGAAAGTAACTTTGAAATGAATTCCCTCGTTCTCTAAGTGGGCGCTTGCCAATAACTTGACCTTAGTATAAAATGAGTTCCCTCGTTCTCCAGGTGGGTGCCTGATTTCCAAAACTTGAATTGTATTCCCTCGTTATCCAGTTGGGCGCCTGATTACCAACAATTTGAATTGTATTCCCTCGTTATCCAGGTGGGTGCCTGATTACCAATACTTGAACTGTATTCCCTCGTTATCCAGGTGGGCGCCCGATTGCTAAAACTTAAAACTGTATTCCCTTATTATCCAGGTGGGCGCCTGATTACCAAAACTTGAACTGTATTCCCTCGTTATCCAGGTGGGCGCCTGATTACCAACAATTTGAATTGTATTCCCTCGTTATCCAGGTGGGTGCCTGATTACCAAAACTTGAACTATATTCCCCCGTTATCCAGGTGGGCGCCTGATTGCTAAAGCTTGAAACTGTATTCCCTCGTTATCCAGGTGGGCGCCTGATTGCTAAAGCTCGAAACTGTATTCCCTCGTTATCCAGGTGGGCACCTGATTGCCAAAACTTGAAACTGTATTCCCTCGTTATCCAAGTGGGCGCCTGATTACCCAATTTTTCCCTAATTTTTTTTACACTCAAAATACTTTCAAAATAACATATATGTGCATACATAAGCATGCCCAAGTATTATGGTATTTTTCCCAAATTTCTAAAGACTTTCAAAACCAATTTATTGTCTATTTTAGCAGCGCAAAATTCAATAATTATTCACAAAATTATTATTTTGGTGAATAATTTATTTATTTCTCATATTTACACCAAAATATAATTAAGGTGATTTTTGCATACTTTTACAAATCTATTTGATATTTTTAAACTAAATTGCATAAAATTGCAATTATAGCCTATATTACGAGTAATAGCGTTTTGCAAGCATAAAATTATTTATAGTATTTTTAGATTAATGTTTATATATTATTAATTAGCTCAGTGCTTTTAGTTTGTTTTAAAAAAATTATTTTACTATTTTTTATAAATAAAAAGGAAAAACTGGCTATTTGACATTTAGCCTCATCTCATTGCAATTATAGCCCATTCAGATTTCAAATTTAGCCCTCAATTTACCCAGCCCTAACCCCAATTGGACCGACCCATATTTTCAACCCGGCCCAGCTCCGATTTAATCTGAACCATTGATCAAATGAGATCAACGGCCCAGATTTGCTTGCCTTAATTAAATCCAATTACCCCCAGACCCTTCATTTCCACGAGATTCTCTATCTCTCTCTATTGTCTCTCACTCTCCCTTCTCTCTAGAACCTTCTGGTTCTCTCTTCTTCTCCGATGAATTCACCGCCTCTCCGACCACCTCCAGCCTCACCTCTCTCGACCACCAGCCGACGTGAAACCTTGTCTTGTTGATTCCCTCTATCTTTGAGACCCCAGAAGCCTCAACCATACAATATGGTCACCGAAAGCTTTTCCTGGTTTGTCTCCGGCCTTTTCCCGATGGGTTTTGGTCCGATTGTGCTACGAACACCATTGTTGACGAGTTTCACAGCCAGGTTTCTTACCTCTCACTGGTTTTACGAAACCCTAATTTCTACCTAGACCTCTTAAATCCTGTCTTTTTAATGATTTTTAACTTACTCTTTTGTGTTTTACACTACTCTCTACTCGATCTTTACGATTGTTCAAGTTTTAAACATTTTCGTTCCCTTTTTCAAACTAGGGTTTCTGAACCCCTTTTCGAAATCACTTTATTCTTTCTGATTTTGAGTATTATATGTTTGTGCTTGTATTATTTGCTGGTTTGTGTGATCTTCTGGGTTGTTCTCCGAGTTCTATGCTTTAATTTTTTGTTCCAACCTTCTACTGTTTCTGTGGTTTCTTGCTTAGGGTTCTCTGATTTTCATGCCTATTGTGTTTTATAGGTCTAATTGTTCATCGTTTACCAAATATTCTGCTGATTTTGTGCATCTCTTCGAATCCATGATTGGTATATGTTTTCCTTAGAAGTTTTACACTGATTTTTTGAATCACTTCCTTATTCGTGAAATGCTCTCCTTATTTAGTACTGATTCTATGTGACTTTCAATTTCATCCGTGATTCTCTGAACTAATTTGTATGCACAATATGTTGTCCTTATACTTTCCTTACTTGAAATATTCTGTATTCAGTCCTTATCACATGCATCATACTCTTACTACTCCTATTATGGAAATACCAGTCTTGCAAATAATAATTTTCTTATTTGATACAATTTGTACCCGTTTGAGCTATGACTCCCTAATTGAAGGGAGTCCGAGGCTTTAATTGATTCTAATAGGCATTATTTCCATAACTATGATCAGTCTATACGTGTTACCTTATTTTTCCACTTGTTTTCAAAAACTATAAATAGTCTACCCTCTCTTTGGCATAAGAGGACATTCAGTGTTCTGAACTCTCTCTTACACACATAAGCATACTCATTGTTCTCTCTTGTTTCTCTACACATCCTCTCTCACTTCCCCTGTTGTCTATGTTTCCTTTACTTGTTAATACATTTCTTCCTTACCCCCTAACCCCAATACGTTATCAGTCTGTATTCATAACCCTTCCTAGCTATTAAATAATCCTGAATCTCTTTGGGAGGGAGTATGACTGTTGAAGGCTGAAGTGTTTTCTCTGATGTCTATGCTCTTACATGTGAACTACTTGTCCCCACTTCCCTTTTTCCCTATTTGTGTTTACTTCCCTGAACTATATGTGGTATTTTGGCTCTGAGATTGTCAAAATTGTCACATTGTTTTCTTTCAAAACTGGTTCTACATGGATCATTTTTTTAAACTGTTTTTCAACTCAATTTCTTTAAAAACTATGTCACGCACTCTCACTAATCCTAGAGTTTAGGTTCTACCCCCTTCATGTAAGCATTGCCTTGGGTACCCTTGAGTACTCATTGAACTTTGATGCACAAAGGCTGGTAATCCCACACTACACTTGTTCAACATTTTGGTAGTGTTTGGGTGCTGGTATTGGCCAAGGATCTCAATGGGAGCTTTGCCGCACCCAAACCATGGCAAAGGTTGTGAAACCCGTAAGAAGTGAGGTTGGAAGGTTGGGCCTGGTTAAAGGCTCCCTATAGAGTAACTTCTTATTTTTCTTTACTTATGTGATTCAGCTATCATGGTTTGTAATAACTTGTAAACAACTAATTGGGGCTATAGTGAAATTGGGTGGGATTACGCATGCTTAGTTTAAGTAATGGGTAGAAAACATGTCTATAGGGCTTTACTTACCTATTTGTGCAATAGAAACCATGTATAGGACATGCATCTTACATATAGAAATCCTGCTCTAGGCTCTTTACTTTCAGATCGTTATTATACTCATTTCGTAATCACGATTAGTAACCAACAAACAACTGTTGTAAAAAATAATTACTACTGCATTTAGAGATCATATTTTAAGAGCTTTATGTGCATTAGACATCATGTTGCTTGGGATTTTATTTCATCTGAGTTGCAATTGCTGAACACCTCTCCAGTTGTTTAATTTAAGTTTGGGCTAAACTGCGTCTTCTCTTTAAAAAATTGGAATTAATATGCACGTTCACCTTTTCAAGTAGGCAATACATATGACGCCTAGGCAAGCTTTAGGCCTAATAAAAATTGATTGATTTTGTTTTATCAATTTTAGACTACTCAGCCTCTTTTAAATTTCTGAACTCTGTTTCTCGTTTGCCTTTCTAAAGTTCACTCTTTCTTTGAAAATCTCTCTATCTGGAAACCAGTTTCACATTTATACACTCTCGCTAATTTTCTGAGTCTCGCCCTATTAAGCTTTCGAGCTACTAGGTTATCTTTCTGTCCATGAACGTGTTATTTCAAACTGCTGTATTTCAAATCTCTACTTTCTTCAAATGGTGTTTTAACAATTCCCTTACCTTTTACTTACTCAACTGTTTCCCTCTTAGTTGTATTTCTGCAAGTCAAACAATCATCGGGCCATTCAGGTTTTTTTTATTAAACCTTCTGCTTTCACTGAAGCTTATCTTTTTTCGGCATTCCTGTTTTTTTTAAACTCTTATCTTTAAGACCTTAAATGTGTTTGAGACGTGCTAATTACATGTTTACTTGTGGAGGGATTTGTAAGCCACATATTTGCCTTTGTATGATTCCTTTATGTGTAGTCCTACTTGTTATGTATGTCGCCTAGCATTTTGTCCTTTAAACCTAAGGGTTCAGCCTAGTCCTTACCTAGTAGGAATAGTGGTCCTAAATACCCTCTAGGACTTATAGGATGGGACAGGTACAACACGCAATAAGCTTTCATGACCCAATCACGCGATTAAATAACCTTTACGGGGTGGGAAGGGTAGAATATGGAGATGATGATCGATGCGCTAATATCACATGTGACCCCTCTTTTGAGGAGTGATTGCTGGGTATTGCATTGAAGTGATCCATATTAATCACAAACCTAGGACCCCTTTCCCCTTTACTTGTTAATTCTTAAGCTTTCTTTTAAAACTAATTTTCTATACTCTCTACTTCTTCAACTCTTAAACTTGTTTGCAAAACTATGTGAAGCCCCTTTGCTTTATTTTTTTTACTTGTCTTCTTAAAGTCACAATTATAGCATGACCGGGAACCACACTTATGGATCCTGAGGGGTGCCTAACACCTTCCCCTCGGGATAATTTCTAGCCCTTACCCTAATCTCTGGTTTTCCAACTCAAGCTCTTCTAAAAGTGTCCTGATGCACTATAATCATTAGGTGGAGACTCTTCAACTTCTAAACCCAATTCTCGAAAGGGAATAGAGTTGTCCTCCCAATGTCGTATACCCGATTTCTGACCCTACGGTTAGAGAAAAAGGGGGCGTCGACAGTATGGTGACTCTGCTGGGGAACTTCTTTAGGCTTTCACCATTGCATGTTGCTTGTGACTTTACTATCTCATTAATTGCTTTATTTACTGTCTTTTATTCTTTCACTACGAAACTGACTTGGCTCTTCATGTCTTTTCTTTCCTTTAGCTACTTTCCTTTACTGCTTTATTGCAATACTGTTGTAATTACTACAATTAGCGTAATCATTTATCTTATGAACGTGAAAATACATGTCAATTTGTTTCATTCTTGTAAACTGCATCTTCAACATCATATTCCACTCGTGCCAAAAAAATACTATAGCAATGCTTATAATGAGTGGTTGCGCTCTTCCAATATTATCACCCTTTAAATTCGGCAAAGGCGTATTTGCGGTAAAACCAGTCGATCAGCAGTGCAGTCGACGGTTCCGTGCTTTTCCCTCTTGAGTTGTCCGCTCAAGGGTACCTGTCTAACATCCCGATAAAAACCTTGCTCTGTCTAATTGTGCATGCATAATGGTCAAACCTAGCCGAGTCAGTTATGTTGTTCACATAATGACTCATTAAGATAGCCTTGTCCAAAGTCCATCGGGTTTCCCTGAAACCCAAATGGACACCTATATGTTCTGTGCATTTATTTGGAGAACTAAATGCTTTTTATGCTAATTATTGGTTTAAATAGTCGAGTCTGGCGGGGTAAGGGTCTAACACTCTGTTTTGCAGAAAATGAGGCACGAAGTCCCCAGATTTGGCATGGTAACCAACGTTCATCCAAGGCTGCTAAATTGGTGGGAGGATCTCCACTCCAGTGATCAGACACTCATCCGAAAATACTTAGGGAATCTACCTTCTCTTCTAGAAATCCAGCCTGACAACAAAATCATAGAGGCTGCAACTCTGTTCTGGGATAGTGATAGGTTCGTGTTCCGCTTCGGGGACCTTGAAATGATTCTTTTGCTCGAAGAAATAGGAGGCTTAGCTGGTATTCCTTGGGAGACTCCGGGTTTGCTTATGCCAGAGAATCGCAAGGGTAGGGGTTTCCTTAAGCTGATGGGACTGAAGAAGAACCTAGACTTGACCTGTTTGAAAGACTCCTACATCCCATTCGACTATCTGTACGAGAGGTACGGCCATAGCAAGTCATACTGCACCTACTCAGATGAATTTGCCCTCACCTCACTGGGGTATATTCATAGAAGGGTCTTCGTATTCATGTTTTGTTTCCTGGGGATGATAGTGTTCCCTATGAAGAAGGCTAGGATCCACACTAGACTGGCCATGGTAACCAAGACTCTGATGGAAGGAATTGGCGGACAGCCTTTCAGTATAGTGCCCATGATTGTTGCTGAGATATAACGGGCCATGGACAACTATCAGCGAAAGGCCAGTCATTTTGAGGGATGCAATTTATTACTTCAGCTCTGGCTCATGGAGCACCTCCATAAAAGAGAATACCGACAGGAGATCTTACGCAGAGACTGGGATGATCACATTGCCTTCCACCAGCCAAGGCGTATAAATTATATGCCTAATATGTTTGCTCAGTCAGAGGACGCTGGAAGATGGGTGGAGCTATTCGATAATCTAAAAGAAGACCAGGTACAGTGGATGGTCGAATGGTTACCTACGGAAGAATTCATTGTTCGATCCCAAGACGCACCATTTCTCATACTTATTGGTCTAAGAGGAACTTATCCCTACGTTCCCCTCCGAGCCATGAGGCAGGCAGGAAGAAAGCAAATCATACCAAGGGTCGACAAAATGAGTCACTTTAGGGCTGATTTCCAGGACGATGATAGCCCTCACAAATGCCAAGCTCAACACATGTGGCATTGCAAGCTCGTTTTGGGGAAAGAATCTATTGAGCTGACAGGTATCATGCTGGTTGCGTGCCGCACTATTCGGGTTGGTTGGAAGATAATCACAATGGTATGGGTCAGCCGGGTTCATTCACGGACACAGAATCATCGACGAGAAAGCTGAAGCATGGGTTAAGTACAATCAACTGCGCAAGAGAATTTGAGAGTGTGAAAGTGAGCATCGGGAAATACAAGAAGCCCATCAAAAGTTGATCGAAGAATGGAAGGATATGGCTATCAGCGCCAATAAGCGACTAGGGTATTTGGAGCGGGGTTTAGTGGAGCTAGAAGGAAAGTTCCTCAAGAGGATTGAAGATTGTCGAAACGCTGAAGGGAATGCAGGCGGACATTTGGCCCAGGCTTATCTGCTTCTAGGACTGCGCAAGCTGGTAAAGCTGTTCGAGGGGGATAAAGATATCGAATCTGGGGAAGGTCCTTCTGGGACCAAGTAGTTAGGAGTCCTTTATTTTGCTTTTAATGATGTAATAAGACCAATGGCCACTAGTGACATTTTATTTTCTGTTATTTAGCATCGTTTTGGATTCGTCTTATTTTTATCAATAAAATGAGGCATTTAGCATTATAAGTTCTCTAAATTAATTTGTCGCTAGGCCTACCTCAGGCACAACGAGGCACCCAAATTAGGACGTGATTTATATTCTTACACAATGTGTTTAAATATTGCAACATTTTCTTCTCATAACCCGCACTAACTTGTTACTTTTTGTTTTTCTTTATTTTTATTCCCCTCCCCAAAGGTTAGTTCGTGCATTCTGGCACCATCATCATACAGTACGAGATCCAAGGGCCCTCCACCTCCTCCTCCTCCTCCGAGTCCTATCCGGAACAAGAACAAAGGTAAAATGGGAGATTCAAGCGCCAGAAAGGAAATTGAAAGAATTGAGATTCCTCAGGGTACCCCGGTTGCTAAGGAAACTGTTGCCCAACTTGAGCAGAAACTATTGAAGTTCCAAGAAGAACTGGATCAAGTGCGGAACTTGGCAAATTTATCATTCACTCTCACCACTCCTGATGTTAACTTTCCAAATGCTCAAAACCCCGCACCTCCACAGCACACCCCACAACCACAGATGCAACCCACTCATGCTCAACACTGCAACACATGCCACACTCCACTACTCATTCCTGAACCACTGAACACCACAAACGACCACCCCCACAACACTTCCATCTACGTAGATACCATACCCCACTACACTCAACCAATCTCAAGTGCACCTAAGTCTGATGACAAGGACACTCTTATCAAAAACTTGGCAGCAGAACTCAAAAAGTTGACCAGCCGAGTCCAGCGCATGGAAGGAAACAGAGGCATAGAGGGGCTGAATTATGAGGACCTCTGCATTCAGCCAGATGTTGAACTTCCGGAGGGATACAAACCTCCCAAGTTTGAAATGTTCGATGGCACAGGATATCCTAGAGTCCATTTAAGGACATATTGTGATAAGCTGGTCGGAGTCGGAAGGAATGAGAAAATCCGTATGAAACTCTTCATGAGAAGCCTGAAGGGGGATGCTTTATCCTGGTACATCAGTCAGGACCCCAAGAAATGGACACGCTGGGTAGGTATAGCGTCGGATTTCATGGATAGGTTCCGATTCAATACAGAGAATGCACCGGATGTATTTTACATCCAGAATCTGAAGAAGAAGCCTACCAAGACATTCTGCAAGTATGGTACTCGTTGGAGATCAGAGGCTGCTAAGGCCAGGCCGGCCTTAGAAGAGGAACAAATGAATAGATTCTTCGTCCGAGCTCAGGACCCACATTATTATGAGAGGTTGATGATGATCGAGGGCCAGAAATTCTCAGATATCATCAAGCTGGGAGAAAGAATTGAGGAAGGCATTAATAATGGTATGGTTACTAATCTTGAAGCATTGCAAGCCACCAATAAGGCTTTACAGTCTGGTGGCACGGCCAAGAAGAAGGATGTCAATGCCGTGATGGTCGCACAGGGAGCCAAATCACCACTAAAATAACGCACTTACCCGTCACCTCCACTTACATATCAGCCTATTCCGAATTACCGAGCACCCGCACCCTCTTACCAAAATCCACCACCCGTTTACCAATCATCTCCACCTCCCGCATATCAACCCACTTCACCCAGATGCTCTCAACCTGCACCCGTTTACCAAGTTTATAATGCCCAACCCTCACACTACCAATCACCTCCCACTCGCCAAAAGTTCCCTAGACCCAGACCAAATTTTGACCGCAAACTTCTCAGACAATATACAACCATCGCTGAGCCAATTGACCAGCTGTATGAGAAACTTAAAGTTGCCGGTTACGTCTCCCCTATCCCTGCCATAACTCCAGAAAATCCTTCCCAGTAGGTCAACCCTAATAAGACATGTGCGTACCACTCCGGCATGAAAGGTCACACCATTGACGAATGTCGCTCGTTGAAGGACAAGATTCAATCTCTAATCAACAATAAGGTTATCGTAGTAAAGGAGCCTGCTCCTAATGTCCGCAACAACCCTCTGCCTGATCACAGAGGTGGGGACATTCACATGATCGAGATTGAAGATGACTGGAACCCCAAGGGATCGATAGGACTGATTACTGAGGATGATGAGCCAAAGAAACCAGCAGTCACACTTAACCCGATTGTTGTACAGAACCAGCCCTCCAGGGGCGATGAAGTAAACATGTCTATACCTCTCGAATTTGAAGCACCTTCTTTTGCGAAGGTGGTCGGGCCAATTGAGGTTGAGTTTGGGTTTCCAAAGGCACCTATACCCTTTGAAGTTGTTGTGTTACCACCGAGGGTACCCATTCCTATAGCAATGTCAGACATAACACCGTTCCACTCAAACGCCATACCATGGGATTACACAACTGAGGCAAGAAGGAAAGGAAAGACCAAGACGGGAGAAGCAATTGCTGTGCAGGGTATGACCAAAACAGGCAGGGTTTACACTCCAGAGCACCTAGCTGAGTCCAGTAAGCAATCCTCGGGACGAACTACCGAAACTGGTCCCGATGATCTTTGGAGGAAAATACAAGCTAAGGAGTATTCGGTCGTTGAGTAATTGAACAAAACACCAGCACAGATCTCCATCCTAGCTCTTCTACAGAGCTCTGACGCACATAAAAATGCCTTGATGAAGATATTGAGTGAAGATTATGTGCCCAGCAACATAACTGGGGGCGAAATGGCAAATATGGTAGGACAAATACTGGAAAGACACAAAATCACCTTCTACCGCCGGAAGGACTGAGTCAAAACATGGCCCTACACATCACCGTACAATGCGAGGATTACTTCGTCACTAAAGTCTTGATCGATGGAGGCTCCAGCCTCAACATCTGTCCGTTGATAACTCTTAGAACATTGGGAAAGAGCCTGCACGAGATCAAAGATGTGGCCATCAATGTCAAAGCCTTCGATGGGTCCCAAAGGTCTACTATCGGAGAGATCAACTTATGCTTGCAAATGGGGCCAACCTGGTTCGACGTTAACTTTCAAGTGATAGATGTACCAGTATCCTACAATTTGTTGTTGGGACGACCATGGATCCACGCTGCTGGAGCTGTGGCATCGACGCTGCATCAGGCAGTGAAGTTCGAATGGAATCACCAAGAGGTGATTATTCATGGCGATGGTAGCAACCCCATATATAGTCGCCAGACCATCCCGATGATTGGAGGCAGAAGGAGAATAGGCGGAGAACATACCACCATATTGAAACAGTCAACGCTGTAGACAAAGATAAATGGTGGGATAACAAGATTGAAAGTATCCTGAATTGGTGTGGATACGAACCTGGAAAGGGACTCGGAAAAAACCTCCAGGGAATCGCCAAACCCATCAAGCTGAAGAAACATGGCACTATATTTGGTTTGGGGTATGAGTACACTTGGGAGGAGTTCAATCACTGGTCGCCACCATGGCGCGGTCCCTACTACCCACTGGAGCATCTGATACCTCACCAGGAGCAGACTTTCCAGCCGGCAGATACTGTATATGGGTCGGAGGAAGAGGAAGCATTGGCAGCCATGAGGAATCTGTTCCTGGAGGATGATGATATGGACTGTTGTGTTATCTTCGAGGAGGAAGGGAAGGAAGGCCCTTCTATACAAGTTGTGAACCAAGGAGAGCACCTCAACAATTGGTCAATCAGAACCACCAGGACCCGGAAAGCTTCGGGGTAGCAAGGCTAAACAAAAGCACCATGCATCACGTTTTACTTTTTTACTAGCTGATTTTATTTCCGCATTGTCTTTAATTCTGAAAAAAACTCAAATACTCAAAACAATTGCGAATTTAATCGAAGCATTTCAGTTTATTATATATCTCGCTCTTATTATTTTTCTATCATTCACTTTATTTTACACAGCATTACTATTACTTGCCTTGACGATGAACCAACGATTGTGACTTGCAACGAGACAACGCAACAAACGGATACGGACTCAGAAGAGGATGATATGCCAGAAGAGGTCTTTAAAGGAGTTGAGAATTTTGAAAATAGGCCTAAGTCTAACTTGGATGAAACTGAGGTCGTTAATCTGGGAGATGTAGAGAATGTCAAAGAAACGAACATTAGTGTTCACCTATCACCATCAGAAAAGAAAGAGTACACGGAGTTCCTAAAGGAATATGAAGACATATTCGCCTGGTCATATGATGATATGACTGGTCTCAACACATCCATTGTAGCTCACAAACTGCCAACAGATCCAATATGCCCGCCGGTAAAGCAGAAGCTCAGAAAATTCAAACCTGACATGAGTTTGAAAATCAAAGAAGAGGTTACCAAGCAAGTCAAAGCCAAGGTTCTCAGGGTAGTAGAGTATCCGACATGGTTAGCCAACATCATGCCAGTACCAAAAAAGGATGGGAAAGTTAGAGTTTGTGTTGACTACCGGGATATTAATAGGGCCAGTCCCAAAGACGACTTCCCCTTTCCCAACATACACATTCTTATCGACAACTGCGCCAAGCACGAGTTGCAGTCTTTTGTTGATTGTTTCGCTGGGTATCATCAGATATGGATGGATGAGGAAGATGCAGAGAAAATGGCTTTCATTACACCGTGGGGAATTTACTGTTACAAAATGATGCCATTCGGTTTGAAGAACGCTGGTGCCACCTACATGAGAGCCATGACTACCATCTTTCATGACATGATACACAAGGAGATCGAGGTATATGTGGATGACGTCATCATCAAATCCAAGAAAGTCAGGGATCACATGGAAGATCTAAGAAAGTTCTTCAACAGACTGAGGAGGTACAATCTGAAACTGAATCCCGCCAAGTGTGCATTCGGGGTTCCTGCTAGAAAATTATTGGGCTTCATCGTGAGTCGTCGAGGAATAAAATTGGATCCATCAAAGGTCAAAGCTATCCAAGAATTGCCGCCGCCAAAGAACAAGAAGGACGTGATGAGTTTCCTGGGGAGACTCAACTATATCAGCCGGTTCATAGCTTAGTCCACTGTCGTTTGTGAACCTATCTTCAAAATGTTGAAAAAGGATGCTGCTACCAAGTGGACTGATGATTGTCAGAAAGCTTTTGATAGAATTAAGGAATACCGGTCAACGTCGCCGGTCTTGGTTCCGCCTGAGCCAGGAAGGCCCCTATTTCTCTACCTTGCGGTATTTGATGGAGCATTCGGTTGTGTTCTGGGACAACACGATGAAAAAGGGAGAAAGGAGCAAGCCATCTACTATCTCAATAAGAAGTTCACACCGTACGAGGCCCGGTATTCTCTTTTAGAACGCACTTGTTGTGCTCTCACTTGGGTCGCGTAGAATTTGAGGCATTACTTATGTGCTTACACTACTTATCTCATATCCAGAATGGACCCTCTAAAGTATATCTTCCAGAAACCCATGCCCACTGGCAAGCTCGCCAAGTGGCAAATCCTGCTAAGTGAATTCGACATTGTTTACGTGACCCAAAAAGCAGTCAAATGGCAAGCCTTGGCAGACCATCTCATCGATAATCCCGTAGATGGAGAATACGAGCCCTTAAATATGTATTTTCCCAATGAAGAGGTATCTTTCATAGGAGAAGATATTGCAGAATCCTATGATGGTTGGAGGCTGTTTTTCACGGAGTTGTAAATTTCAAAGGAGTTGGCATAGGAGCAGTCCTAGTATCAGAAACTGGCCAGCACTACCTTGTATCCGCCAAGCTCAGGTTCTCTTGCACCAATAATATGGCCGAATATGAAGCCTGCATCTTGGGGCTCAAAATGGTCATTGACATGAACGTTCAGGAGTTGCTAGTGATCGGGGATTCAGACTTGCTCATACATTAGGTTCGAGGAGAGTGGGAAACCAAGAACTCTAAGATACTTCCCTACTTGCATCATATACAGGAGTTGAGTAAAAGGTTCACAAAGACAGAATTTTAGCACGTCCCCAGAGTCCAGAACGAGTTTGCTGATGCATTAGCTACTTTATCGTCCATGATCCAGCATTCAGATACAAATTTCATTGATCCCATCCCAGTAAAGATTCATGATCAGCCAGCTTATTGTGCCCACGTTGAGGAAGAAGCGGATGGAAAACCATGGTTCCACGACATCAAGGAGTACTTGACAGCAGGGGAATATCCAAGACTTGCCAACGCTACTCAGAAGCGCACACTTCGTAGGCTATCGAGCAACTTCTTTCACAGTGGAGGAATCCTGTACAGGAGGACTCCCGATTTGGGTTTACTAAGGTGTGTCGAAGCAAAAGAAGCATCCAGGCTATTGGACGAAGTGCATGCAGGGACCTGCGGACCACACATGAATGGTTTTTTCTTAGCGAAAAAGATACTCCGAGCAGGATATTTTTGGATGACTATGGAAACAGACTGTATCCAGTATGTTCGCAAATACCATCGTTGTCAGATACATGCAAATATGATAAAGGCGCCTCTAAGCAAGCTTACTGCAACAAGCTCACCGTGGCCATTCGCAGCTTGGGGAATGGATATTATCGGACCTATCGAGCCTGCCGCATCAAATGTGCACAGGTTCATTTTAGTGGCAATCGATTATTTTACCAAATGGGTCGAAGCAGCATCATACAAGGCGCTCACTAAGAAGGTTGTGGTGGGTTTCATGCGCGACCGCATTGTTTGTCAGTTCGGAGTTTCGGAATCAATCATCACCGATAATGGTTCCAATCTCAACAGCGACTTGATGAAAGCGATGTGTGAAATTTTCAAGATCAAACACAAGAACTCTACAGCCTACAGGCCTCAGATGAATGGAGTTGTGGAAGCAGCCAACAAGAATATCAATAAGATACTAAGGAAGATGGTCGAAAGGCACAAACAATGGCATGAGAAGTTATCATTCGCCTTATTGGGATACCGCACTACAGTCCGCACTTCGACCGGAGCAACTCCCTACATGCTGGTTTATGGTACAGAGGCGGTCATCCCTTCCGAGGTAGAAATTCCCTCCTTAAGGATCATACAAGAAGTGGAGTTGGATGATGCAGAATGGGTAAGAGGTCACTACGAGCAGTTATCCCTTATAGATGGAAAAAGCATGAATGCGGTTTGCCACGGTTAGTTGTATCAGAATAGAATGTCTAGAGCCTTCAACAAAAGGGTTAAGCCAAGAAATTTCACACCGGGGCAGCTAGTGTTGAAGAAAATATTCCCACATCAAGATGAAGCCAAGAGGAAGTTCTCTCCCAATTGGCAGGGTCCGTACATGGTTCACCAGGTTCTAACTGGAGGAGCCATTATTCTTGCAGAGATGGATGGAGAAGTCTAGCCGAAGCCAATCAATTCAGATGCAGTGAAACGATATTATGTGTAACCGCTTATGATTCCTTTAATGATGTAATTTAAACTACGCCTGACCTGATTCCCGTTTAAGAGGGGATACATAGGCAGCCCTATGGGTTCGGTCATAATTTAATAAAAATCCCATTTTTCCCCACTGTTGGATCTGGGGCAGAATTTTGAGGAGGACCCTCAAAATTCCGAAGTTGATTTTAGTCCATGCATCGCCAGAAGCGCCAGCCCAGTGAACTGGGCAGAATTTTGAGGAGGACCCTCAAAATTCTGAAGATGATTTTTTTTTTAGTCATTCAGCACAGCCGTCAGAAATGTCCGTTTAGCAAACTGGGGCAGAATTTTGAGAAGGACCCTCAAAATTCCGGAGTGAAAGAGGTTGCAATGACTTGAACCACGTCGCAGTCATTGGTTCATCTAAAGAAAACTATTTTCGATTATATATTTGCTAAAGCATGCATAACTATTATCCGAATTGCTGTTGTTTAGCGACGCTACCCCAATGACACACAACGTCAAGAGCCCGGGGAAGACGAACTAACCTTTCCCCTCACAGAATTCACGATTTTCTTTGGATGCAGGCACTCGACTTGCAATATCGTCAGGTATATTTATGTACGCATACTTTCCCAAGAATGCAACTTCTCAAAATCATCACTTGCCCGCAATTGCTATCCGTACACAATCTTCCCAACAGTCTTATTGTCGTAATCGGCTATCAGCTAAGAGATTTTACTACTAATCATCCTTTTACATTCTTGCACTGCATAAGGCTACCTTTCTGCCTTCCGAGGTTAAGCTCTACCTCTATCTGCATTTCATGCGTTGCATAAGGCTACCTTTCTGCCTTTTGAGACTAAGCTATGTCTCCATCTGCATTTTGCATAAGGCTACCTTTCTGCCTTCCGAGACTAAGCTCTGTCTCCATCTGCATTTTGCATAAGGCTACCTTTCTGCCTTCCGAGGTTAAGCTCTACCTCCATCTGCATTTCCTGCGTTGCATAAGGCTACCTTTCTGCCTTTCGAGACTAAGCTCTGTCTCCATCTGCATTTTGCATAAGACTACCTTTCTGCCTTCCGAGGTTAAGCTCTACCTCCATCTGCATTTCTCTGCATTGCATAAGGCTACCTTTCTGCCTTCTGAGACTAAGCTCTGTCTCCATCTGCATTTCCTGCACTGCATAAGGCTACTTTTCTGCCTTCCGAGGTTAAGCTCTACCTCCATCATCATCTGCATAAGGCTACTTTTCTGCCTTTCGAGACTAAGCTCTATCTCCATCTGCATTTTGCATAAGGCTACCTTTCTGCCTTCCGAGGTTAAGCTCTACCTCCATCTGGATTTCCTGTATTGCACAAGGCTACCTTTCTGCCTTCCGAGACTAAGCTCTATCTCCATCCTGCATTGCTAAAATATCGCCACTTTATTTTCTTGCATCGGCTGAAAGATCGCCACCTTATCTCTCTCGCATGGCTGAAATATCGCCACCTTTTACGCCTCGCATCGGCTGAAATATCGCCAAATCCTACATTTCATAGGCTGAAAGATCGCCACCTTCTGCATTTCATGGTCTGAAAGATCGCCAAATTGTCCAAAGGCATCATTGTTCGGAGGTACCATTTGCATAGCCCGAGAACGCCATGTCATGGCCTGAGGACCCCTATTTTACCTTTTGCATATCATTATTCAAAGGCATCATGGTTCGGAGGCATCATTCTCATAGCCCGAGAACATCGTTTCATAGCCTGTGAATCCTTTATTATACGCTTCATGGCCCAGGACGTCATGATCTGAGGACGTCATCCTAACCGTCCAAAGACAACATTCATGGTCCGATGGGAACTTGCATCACGTTTAAATTTATGCACAATGTATGTTGGTATTATTCATTTGCAGGTACATCGGCTATCAATAGCCGCCTCATCAGGAGCGATCCCGCTCCAGTTCCCGCAACCTATCAGACATCAACTACTTTTCTCAACCAAACATCATGTCCGTTCTTTTCAAAATCTCCATCGGCATATCTCGTCAATAGATCCTGAACTACACGTGGCCTGATTCCTGTAAGACCAGGGATATATAGGCAGCTCAGGAACCAGAGCTTGGGCAAAAATACTTTTCAAATTGCTTCTTGGCGGGCAAAATTGGCCATCGTATCTTTACCCGACAACTCTTTCATTCTTCCCAGGTTAAGAGGGACAGCTGTTGATACCCAATTTTTCCCTAATTTTTTTTTACACTCAAAATGCTTTCAAAATAACATATATGTGCATACATAAGCATGCCCAAGTATTTTGGTATTTTTCCCAAATTTTTAAAGACTTTCAAAACCAATTTATTGTCTATTTTAGCAGCGCAAAATTCAATAATTATTCCCAAAATTATCATTTTGGTGAATAATTTATTTATTTCTCATATTTAAACCAAAATATAATTAAGATGATTTTTGCATACTTTTACAAATCTATTTGATATTTTTAAACTAAATAGCATAAAATTACAATTATAGCCTATATTACGAGTAATAGCGTTTTGCAAGCATAATATCATTTCTAATATTTTTAGATTAATGTTTATATATTATTAATTAACTCTGTGCTTTTAGTTTGTTTTAAAAAAATCATTTTACTATTTTTTATAAATAAAAAGGGAAAACTGGCTATTTGACATTTAGCCTCATCTCATTGCAATTATAGCCCATTCAGATTTCAATTTTAGCCCTCAATTTACGCAGCCCTAAGCCCAATTGGACCGACCAATATTTTCAACCCGGCCCAGCTCCAATTTAATCTGAGCCATTGATCAAATGAGATCAACGGCCCAGATTTGCTTGCCTTAATTAAATCCAATTACCCCCCAGACCCTTCATTTCCACGAGATTCTCTATCTCTCTCTATTATCTCTCACTCTCCCTTCTCTCTAGAACCTTCTGGTTCTCTCTTCTTCTCCGATGAATTCACCGCCTCTCCGACCACCTCCAGCCTCACCTCTCTCGACCACCAGTCGCCGTGTAACCTTGTCTTGTTGATTCCCTCTATCTTTGAGACCCCAGAAGCCTCCACCATACAAGATGGTCACCGAAAGCTTTTCTTGGTTTGTCTACGGCCTTTTCCCGATAGGTTTTGGTCCGATGGTGCTACGAACACCATTGTTGACGAGTTTCACAGCCAGGTTTCTTACCTCTCACTGGTTTTACAAAACCCTAATTTCTACCTAGACCTCTTAAATCTCTGTCTTTTTAACGATTTTTAACTTACTCTTTTGTGTTTTACACTACTCTCTACTCGATCTTTACGATTGTTCAAGTTTTAAACATTTTCGTTCCCTTTTTCAAACTAGGGTTTCTGAACCCCTTTTCGAAATCACTTTATCTTTCTGATTTTGAGTATTATATGTTTGTGTTTGTATTATTTGCTGGTTTGTGTGATCTTCTGGGTTGTTCTCCGAGTTCTATGCTTTAATTTTTTGTTCCAACCTTCTACTGTTTCTGTGGTTTCTTGCTTAGGGTTCTCTGATTTTCATGCCTATTGTGTTTTATAGGTCTAATTGTTCATCGTTTACCAAATATTCTGCTGATTTTGTGCATCTCTTCGAATCCCTGATTGGTATATGTTTTCCTTAGAAGTTTTACATTGATTTTTTGAATCACTTCCTTATTCGTGAATGCTCTCCTTACTTAGTACTTATTCCCTGTGACTTTCAATTTCATCTGTGATTCTCTGAACTAATTTGTATGCACAATATGTTGGCCTTATACTTTCCTTACTTGAAATATTCTATATTCAGTCCTTATCACATGCATCATACTCTTACTACTCCTATTATGGAAATACCAGTCTTGCAAATAATAATTTCCTTATTTGATACAATTTGTACCCGTTTGAGCTATAACTCCCTAATTGAAGGGAGTCCGAGGTTTTAATTGATTCTAATAGGCATTATTTCCATAACTATGATCAGTCTATATGTGTTACCTTATTTTTCCACTTGTTTTCAAAAACTATAAATAGTCTACCCTATCTTTGGCATAGGAGGACATTCAGTGTTCTGAACTCTCTCTTACACACATAAGCATACTCACTGTTCTCTCTTGTTTCTCTACACATCCTCTCTCACTTCCCCTGTTGACTACTGATTACTCAGTCGGCTGAAAGCCAAGACTGAGTGATTTTGGGACTGCTCTATACATTGCTACTTGCTTGGTCTGCACACTACTACTCTATATTATCTCATCCTCAACTGGTATGCCCTCTATTTGATTTACAGCTTCCAAAACAATATGTTTTTATACATACTGCACTTTATCTTATTTCTTTCATGCTTCTACTTATGGTTCTGTTGTCTTCATTGCAATTAGCATGCTTTTTGCTAATTCATTGATGTAATCATCTTTCCTGTAGTTCAGCCTGTCTATGTTTCCTTTACTTGTTAATACATTTCTTCTTTACCCCCCCCCCCCCCGGCCAACCCCAATACGTTATCAGTCTGTATTCATAACCCTTCCTAGCTATTAAATAATCCTGAATCTCTTTGGGAGGGAGAATGACTGTTGAAGGCTGAAGTGTTTTCTCTGATGTCTATGCTCTTACATATGAACTACTTGTCCCCACTTCCCTTTTTCCCTATTTATGTTTACTTCCCTGAACTATATGTGGTATTTTGGCTCTGAGATTGTCAAAATTGTCACATTGTTTTCTTTCAAAACTGGTTCTACATGGATAATTTTTTTAAACTATTTTTTAACTCAATTTCTTTAAAAACTATGTCACGCACTCTCACTAATCCTAGAGTTTAGGTTCTACCCCCTTTGTGTAAGCATTGCCTTGGGTACCCTTGAGTACTCATTGAACTTTTATGCACAAGGCTGGTAATCCCACACTACACTTGTTCAACATTTTGGTAGTGTTTGGGTGCTGGTATTGGCCAAGGATCTCAATGGGAGCTTTGCCGCACCCAAACCATGGCAAAGGTTGTGAAACTCGTAAGAAGTGAGGTTGGAAGGTTGGGCCTGGTTAAAGGCTCCCTATAGAGTAACTTCTTATTTTTCTTTACTTATGTGATTCAGCTATCATGGTTTGTAATAACTTGTAAACAACTAATTGGGGCTAGAGTGAAGTTGGGTGGGATTACGCATGCTTAGTTTAAGTAATGGGTAGAAAACATGTCTATAGGGCTTTACTTACCTATTTGTGCAATAGAAACCATGTATAGGACATGCATCTTACATATAGAAATCCTGCTCTAGGCTCTTTACTTTCAGATCGTTATTATACACATTTCGTAATCACGATTAGTAACCAACAAACAACTGTTATAAAAAAATTACTACTGCATTTAGAGATCATGTTTTAAGAGTTTTATGTGCATTAGACATCATGTTGCTTAGGATTTTATTTCATCTGAGTTGCAATTGCTGAACACCTCGCCAGTTGTTTAATTTAAGTTTGGGCTAAACTGCGTCTTCTCTTTAAAAAATTGGAATTAATATGCACGTTCACCTTTTCAAGTAGGCAATACATACGACGCCTAGACAAGCTTTAGGCCTAATAAAAATTGATTGATTTTGTTTATCAGTTTCAGACTACTCAGCCTCTTTTAACTTTCTGAACTCTGTTTCTCGTTTGCCTTTCTAAAGTTCACTCTTTCTTTGAAAATCTCTCTATCTGGAAACCAGTTTCACATTTATACACTCTCGCTAATTTTCTAAGTCTTGCCCTATTAAGCTTTCGAGCTACTAGGTTATCTTTCTATCGAGGAACGTGTTATTTCAAACTGCTGTATTTCAAATCTCTACTTTCTTCAAACGGTGTTTTAACAATTCCCTTACCTTTTACTTACTCAACTGTTGCCCTCTTAGTTGTATTTCTGCAAGTCAAACATTCATCGGGCCATTCAGGTTTTTTTTATTAAACCTTTTGCTTTCACTGAAGCTTATCTTTTTCCGGCATTCCTGTTTTTTTTAAACTCTTATCTTTAAGACCTTAAATGTGTTTGAGACGTGCTAATTACATGTTTACTTGTGGAGGGATTTGTGAGCCACCTATTCGCCTTTGTATGATTCCTTTATGTGTAGTCCTACTTGTTATGTATGTCGCCTAGCATTTTGTCCTTTAAACCTAAGGGTTCAGCCTAGTCCTTACCTTGTAGGAATAGTGGTCCTAAATACCCTCTAGGACTTATAGGATGGGATGGGTACAACACGCAATAAGCTTTCGTGACCCAATCATGCGTTTAAATAACCTTTACGGGGTAGGAAGGGTAGAATATGGAGATGATGACCGATGCGCTAATATCACGTGCGACCCCTCTTTTGAGGAGTGATTGCTGGGTATTGCATTGAAGTGATCCATATTAATCACAAACCTAGGACCCCTTTCCCTTTACTTGTTAATCCTTAAACTTTCTTTTAAAACTAATTTTCTATACTCTCTACTTCTTCAACTCTTAAACTTGTTTGCAAAACTATGTGAAGCCCCTTTGCTTTATTTTTTCTACTTGTCTTCTTAAAGTCACAATTGTAGCATGGCCGGGAAGCACACTTGTGGATCCTGAGGGGTGCCTAACACCTTTCCCTCGGGATAATTTCTAGCCCTTACCCTAATCTCTGGTTTTCCAACTCAAGCTCTTCTAAAAGTGTCCTAATGCACTATAATCATTAGGTGGCGACTCTTCAACTTCTAAACCCAATTCTCGAAAGTGAATAGAGTTGTCCTCCCAATGTCGTATACCCGATTTCTGATCCCCACGGTTAGAGAAAAAGAGGGCGTCGACAGCTCCTGATTGCTAAAACTCGAAACTGTATTCCCTCGTTATCCAGGTGGGTGCCTGATTGCTAAAACTTAAAATTGTATTCCCTCGTTATCTAGGTGGGCGCCTAATTGCTAAAACTTGAAACTGTATTCCCTCGTTATCCAGGTGGGCGCCTGATTGCCAACAACTTGAACTGTATTCCCTCGTTATCCAGGTAGGCGCCTGATTGCCAGAAACTTGAATTGTATTCCCTCGTTATCCAGGTGGGCGCCTGATTACCCAAACTTGAACTGTATTCCCTCGTTATCCAGGTGGGCGCCTGATTGCTAAAACTTGAAACTGTATTCCCTCGTTATCCAGGTGGGTGCCTGATTGCTAAAACTTGAAACTGTATTCCTTCGTTATCCAGGTGGGCACCTGATTACTAAAACTTGAAACTGTATTCCCTCATTATCCAGGTGGGTGCCTGATATTGCAACAAAACAAAAGAAATTTTTTTGCCCCAGTTTGGGATCTGGGCATATTTGTGAGTGTTAATCGGATCATGTTATCTACAGAGCTCTAAGAATTTAAAAGCTAAATCCCATTATCCAGGAGGGCCCTGAAAACTTCAAATTAAATCTCATCTTAAGAGTGATAACTTTAAAGCTAAATTATATTTTCTAAAGGGAGAACTTATGCTAAAACTTAAATTAAATCCCATTATCCATGAGGGTCCTGAAAATTTAAACTAAATCCCATTATCTAGGAGGGTCCTGAAAATTTTAAATCAAATCTCATTAACCAGGAGGGTCCTGAGAACTTTTAAAATTAAATCTCATTATTCAGGAAGGTCCTGAAAACTTTTAAATTAATTCCCATTATCCAGGAGGGTCCTGAAAACTTTTAAATTAAATCCCATTATCCAGGAGGGTCCTGAAAACTTTTAAAATTAAATCCCCTTATCCAAGAGGATCTTGAAAATTTTAAATTAAATCTCATTATCCAGGAGGTTCCTGAGAGCTTTTAAAATTAAATCCCATTATTCATGAGGGTCCTGAAAACTTTTAAATTAAATCCCCAGGAGGATCTTGAAAACTTTTAAAATTAAATCCCCTTATCCAGGAGGATCCTGAAAATATTAAATTAAATCTCATTATCCAGGAGGGTCCTGAGAGCTTTTAAAATTAAATCTCATTATCCAGGAGGGTCTTGAAAAGTCGAAAATGAACTTACCTGAACCATGCTCTCTTCTTGGAGGATTCTGAACAGAATTTCTTGCCCCTGAACCACGCCTTCTTCGTAGGAGGGTCCCTGTGGATTAACAAATTTTCTTGCCCCTGTTTCAGACTAATAAAATCTTGTTAGGTTGAAAACATGGTGGTTAGTTTGTGGCATCATTACTGAGCGTCTGCTTCTGCCATTGCCATGCTTCATTCTGATTAGCTACTTCGGGCTAGCAAGGAGTTGTTTGACCTTTTGATTGGAACTGGGCCAGCAAACCTCTGCATGACCTGAATCTCTCACACTCACTTGTTGCATTGCGCTTTCTTTTTGAAAGTTGCTGAATCCTTATATTTTCTCAAAATTCAAGATTCACTTGATTGTCTGAACCTCAGTTATCACCATACTTCTTATTCTAAATCAAGTCAATTGTGATGTGTCTGGCCGGACTCCACTTTATGCAATTTAGAAGCTGGTAGTAGGCTTTGAAATCCTTTCCTGCTTGTTCAACAAGGGCCGACTCGAAAGAGACCCATAAAGATAGACTCAAAGAGCAAAGTGAAATGATTTTTGACAAAAGGAACAAAGGAAAATTTTGAACACAGATGACTATATGACGAAGAATGAGAAAAAGAAAACTTATCTGAGGGAAGCAACCAGCTCCAATGATCATGACATGCATTTCGGACTGATCAGCCTAATCTGTCCAACCAATCATATTTTCAGTTCATGTCATGTCTTCATACTTTAAAATCGGGCTTTCACTGATCCAATTTCTCTGTAAAGTCATGAGTCTCATTCGACTTGTAGTGCCCTGAAGGGTTTTCACCAACAAGCCTCTCTCATTTGTTCATCTCTCAACTCACCATTGCCTTACGGTGCCCGTGAGGGTTTACACCAATAAGACTCTCTCATTTTAAATTTTCTGTCAGCTCACTTTCGCCTTACGGTTCCCGTGAGTATTTTCACCAATAAGACTCTCTCATTTTAAATTTTCTCTCTTGCGCCCATGAACAAAGTGTTACCCATAATGTAAATCATACCTATATCTTGCTTGATCTGGCAACCTCAAAGATTGATCGGAAGGTCTTTCTTTGGACCGTAATGTAGGCTTTTGGACAGGGTAAGAAAGAAAGGGTGGTATGAAGGTTCAAACTAACTTAAGATGAAAAGGGGTCAAAATTACAACTTTTGGAATTAGATCTTTTCAAAACCAAAACTTTTGCCCCAGTTTCTTTGGGTTTGGGGAATTTTTATTTTTATTTTGATGGGACCGAACCGTGAGGCTGCCTACGTATCCTTAAAAGGAATCAGGTCGAACGTAGTTCAAAAGAAAGTTGTTTGTTTTTGTTGCTTTTCTTTTCTTCTCTTTACTTCTTTTTCTTTTTCTTTTTCTTCTTTCTTTTTTTTTTCTTCTTTTTCTTCTTCTTTTTTTTCTTTTCTTTTCCCTACTTTTTCATTTTTCTTGTTTTCACTCATTCATCATCATCATTTTTTTTCATTTTTTTTCTCAACCTCTACTACTGATTCCAAAAGAGGGGTATGAAAGAAAATAAATAAGGCTCAAAAAGGGTGGCAAGGGATGAAAGTGTTTGGGTAGTGGAACAAAGTGCCTTAGTCATTTCAACTTTGAACATGCCAAGTACAAAATACAACTGAAGGTAAGCAATGAATCATACATAGTACCTCTTAATTGCACCAGAATTGATAGCAATATCTACACATTTGCCTTCTATGTCTGTTAAATACAAAGCACCATGGGGCAACACTCTTGTCACTATGAACGGCCCCTGCCAGTTTGGGGCAAACTTGCCTTTAGCTTCAGCCTGATGAGGGAGGATGCGTTTTAATACCTTCTGGCCTACTTCGAATTTCCGAGGACGCACCTTTTTGTTGTATGCTCTTGCCATTATCTTCTAATACAATTGACCATGACATATTGCAGCCAATCTTTTCTCATTAATCAAACTCAACTGCTCGAGCTGGGTTTTGACCTACTCATCATCATCAATTTCAGCTTCTGCAACGATCCAAAGGGATGGAATCTCAACTTCTACAGGTGTAACTGCCTCAGTTCCATATACTAGTAAATAAGGAGTTGCACCTACTGAAGTGTGAACAGTAGTGCGATAACCCAGTAAGGCAAAAGGCAACTTTTCATGCCATTGCCTAGAACCTTGCACCATCTTATGAAGTATCTTCTTTATGTTCTTGTTAGCAGCCTCAACAACTCAATTTACCTTGGGGCGATACGGAGTGGAGTTCCGATGCATGATCTTGAACTGTTGGCATACCTCTTTCATCAAATGACTGTTGAGATTAGCAGCATTTTCTGTGATGATCACCTTGGTAATTCCAAACAGACAAATGATATTTGAATGAACAAAATCCACCACTGCCTTCTTGGTCATGGACTTGAAAGTTACAGCTTCGACCTACTTGGTAAAGTAATCAATGGCCACCAGAATAAACCTATGCCCGTTTGACGCTGCCGGCTCAATTGTTCCAATAACATTCATGCCCCAAACAACAAAGGGCCAAGGTGCAGACATTGTGTGTAAATCAGATGGGGGAGAATGAATCAAATCACCGTGTACCTGGCATTGATGACACTTGCGAACAAAACTGATACAATCCCGTTCCATGGTGAGCCAATAATAACCTGCTCGAAGTATCTTCTTTGACAAGACATACCCATTCATATGCGGCCCGCAAACTCCAGAATATACTTCGGCCATGATAGTTGAAGCCTCTTTAGCATCTATGCACCTTAGCAGTCCTAAATTTGGAGTCCTCTTGTACAAGATTCCTCCACTTAAGAAAACTCCACTAGCCAGACGTCGAATGGTTCTTTTTTGATCACTTGTAGCATGTACTGGATATACCTCCGACCTGATGTATTCCTTGATATCGTGTAACCAAGGTTCGCCATCGATTTCCTCTTCCACCACATTACAATAAGCATGTTGATCATGAATTTGGATATGCACGGTAAATCGACATAAGCCTTGTCCGGATGATGTAACATTGACGCCAGAGTAGCCAAGGCATCAACAATCTCATTATGAATCCTAGGAATATGTATAAATTCAACCGACCTGAATCATTAACAAAGATCATGCAGGCACTGTCAGTACGGTATGAGCTTCAAATCTCGAGTCTCCCATTCTTCTTGAATTTGGTGAACCAACAAATCTGAATCTCTCAGGACAAGTATTTCCTTGAATCCCATGTCTATAGCTAACCTCAAACCTAGAATGCATTCTTCGTACTCAGCCATGTTGTTGGTGCAATAAAATCGAAGTTGGGCTATTACAGGGTAGTGTTGCCCTATTTCAGAGATAAGTACAGCCCTTATTCTGACCCCTTTCATGTTAGCAGCTCCATCAAAGAAGAGTTTCCAACCTGGCTTTTCATCATGGTCAACCTTGTCAACACACATGACCTCTTCATCAGGAAAATAAGTCTTCAGTGGCTCATATTCATCATCCACCGGATTCTCGGCCAAGGATTGGGCTTTCATCGCAGTCCTAGTCACATAGATGATGTCAAACTCTGTAAGTAAAATCTGCCACTTTGCCAGTCTTCCCGTAGGCATAGGCTTCTAAAATATATACTTTAGAGGATCCATGCGAGAAATGAGGTAAGTAGTGTAGGACGACAGATAATGCTTCAACTTTTGTGCCACCCAAGTCAGGGCGCAACATGTCCTCTCAAGCAAAGTGTACTTAACCTCATAGGGAGTGAACTTCTTATTGAGATAATAGATTGCTTGATCCTTCTTTCCCGTGATGTCGTGTTGACCCAATACACAGCCAAAAGAATTATCCAAGACTGTCTAGAGAATTAAAGGTCTTCTAGGCTCTAGTAGGACCAGCACAGGTTGATTCGACATGTGCCTCTTAATCTTATCAAATGCTTATTGACACTCGTCCGTCCCCTTGACTGCAGCATTCTTCTTCAACAGCTTACAGATTGGTTCATAGGTTGTCGTGAGCTGAGCAATGAACCTGCTAATGTAATTTAACCTTCCAAGCAAACTCATCACCTCTGTTTTGTTCTTTGGCGGCGGTAACTCTTGGATGGATTTGATCTTCGACGGATCTAACTCAATGTCGCGTCTACTAACCATGAATCCCAGCAGTTTCCCAAACATGACACCAAATGCACATTTCGCTAGATTGAGCTTGAGGTTATACCTACTGAGCCTTTGGAAAGATTTCCTCAAATCCTTGACCTGGTCAGACTGCTTCTTTGACTTTATGATCACATCATCTACATAAACCTCAATCTCCCTGTGTATCATGTCATGAAATATGGTGGTCATCGCCCTCATGTACGTTGCCCCAGCATTCTCCAAACCAAATGGCATTACCCGGTAGCAATATGTCCCCCATGGCATGATAAACGCTATCTTTTCTGCATCTTCCTCATCCATCAAGATCTGGTGATATCCCACGTAACAATCTACAAAAGACCCAATCTCATGCTTGGCACAATTATCGATCAGAATGTGAATGTTCGACAATGGAAAATCATCCTTCGGGCTTGCTTTGTTAAGATCACGATAATCAACACATACCCTGGTCTTACCATCTTTCTTTGGCACTGGAACAACATTAGCTAATCAAGTGGGATATCGAGTGACCCGAATGACCTTTGCAGTAAGCTGCTTTGTGATTTCTTCTTTAATCTTCACACTCATATCAGTCTTGAACTTTCGCAACGTTTGCTTGATAGGAGGGAATGCTGGATCAGTTGGCAATTTATGAACTACCAGATCAGTGTTCAGGCCCGGCATATCATCATATGACCATGCAAAGACATCTTTGTACTCAAACAATGTCTTGATTATTTCCTCCTTAACTTGTGGCTCTAAATGCACACTTATCTTGGTTACCCTAACATTATCCTAGTCCCCAAAATTGATTGCTTCAGTTTCACTCAAATTAGGCTTTGGTTTTTCTTCAAATTGTTTTAGCTCTTTACTGATTTCCTCAAATGTTGCTTCTTCATCATATTCTATTTCATCATCATATTCTACTTCTTGGATTGTTATTTCAGAATTAGATTGGCTTTTAAGACTCGGCTGAAAATTCTTCATGCATGTCATGTCACTACAACCAGCATTAAAAGAACTATACAAAAGAAAAAAAAAGAATAAAATAAAACACTATTAAGAATAACGGAAAACGGAAAATTGCATTTCATTGAAAATAAAAGGGTAGAAGGTTTTGAACATCAAAACAAGCAAAAACTAAAAATCTGGATTACAACCCTGGAATAACCCAGATAACATAAAGGAAAACAAAGCAAACTACCAAAACTCCTTCTTGGTGGGGAGAGGAGTAGCTTCCCAATTGCTAAGCTTCACGTTTGGGCCAACAAGCTGCACATCTGCTTTACTAGAACCTTCACCAACTTCTACCATATTGACCTCATCGAACAGTCTTTGAAACCTCTTGATCAGCTCTTCATCAACATCGACCAGATTTTGGGATTAAGGAGGTTGGAGGTTTTTCAGCCCCTGGCTTGACAAAAGATTTAGAGATGTGTGGGACAGGCTTGGGGAGTGACCATACCTTCTATTTCAGATTTTTAACCCTTTTCACGTCCTTCTCTGTGGGCATGAATCCCAAACCAAATGTACCAAGATTCCCACTGGGGCGCACTAGATGCACAATACCCTGCAAAGATGAGCCCAGACCCTTGCCTGGCACAAAACCATTCTTCAACATTTCATTCGCAACATGACAGACGCGGAGGATAGCTTAGGGCCTGGAATGCATTCTCCTTCAGTGATCTTCTCAACGACACTGTTTCAAAAGTTTGATAGACCCATGGTCCCTTATCATCTTCAGCTTCGATAAACGGAACAATTGTGTCATTATAAGCTGACAGGTCCTCATCACCGTGCACAACTATTTCCTGCCTGTCCCACTCAAACTTCACCATTTGGTGGAGAGAAGACGGGACACCTTAGTAGCATGTATCCAAGGCCTGCCCAACAGTAAATTGTAGGAGACAGCCACATCTAATACTTGGAGTTCCATGGTGAATTCAACTAGCCCTATCGACAATTCGAGCATTATATCTCCGACAGAATCTTTACCTCCCCCATCAAAGCCTCGAACACACATACTGTTCAAGTGGATTCTTTTGGTGCCAATCTTCAATTTTTGCAGAGTAGACAGGGGGCAGATATTTGCACTAGAGCCATTGTCAACCAAAACCCTTGAGACAACAGAATCTTCGCACTTCACCGTGAGATAAAGAGCTCGGTTGTGTTCTGTACCCTCCATAGGAAGTTCATCGTTTGAGAAAGTGATCCTATTTTCTTCGAAGATCTTGCCAGCTATCTTTTCCAAGTGGTTCACTGTGATCGTATCAGGAACATGTTCCTCATTCAAAATCTTCATCAAGACCCTGCGATGTTCATCTGAATGTATCAACAAAGACAAAAGAGAAATCTGAGCTGGTGTTTTCCTTAACTGCTCTACAATGGAATAATCCTGCACTTTCATCTTTTTCAGGAGCTCCTCATCCTCTTCTTCGGTGACCGATTTCTTTACTGGCATTTGGCTATCCTTGAATGGCTTGGCTTTCCTTAATTCTTCTGGGGTGAAACATCTCCCAGAACGAGTCAATCCTCTTGCTTCATTAACTTCTTCCTCTATTTCTTCTCCTTTGTATGTCACTATCACTAGTTTATAATTCCATGAAATAGCCTTGGCATCCACCACTAGCAGCTAGGTTACTGGTTTAATGATGATAGGGGTAATAGGATCCCCCTTCACAACTATGACAGGCTTACTTAGAATCCCTGGTACTACCACTTTTGAACTTTCCGAACTTGCCCCAATATCTTTCGACGGCCCTTTCACGACCAGCACTGTTGGATTCGAATTGAGTGAGCTCGGCTTTTCTGTCACCCCTTCAACTGTCAAGGGTGTTGCTTTGGTAGAGTCTTGAGCTTTAACCAAATTGCTTTCACTGGCCCGAATCATCATGACGGACTTAGAAGACTTCTTGGGCTCCCCATCCTTGTGAACTATTTCAATCATATGTGTCTCTTCATGGGCTGGCAAAGGGTTTTGGTTGATGTTTGGCGCGTCTGGGCTTTGGATTACAATTTGTTTTGTATCAACGAGCTCCTGGATTACTCATTTAAAATGCCAACACTTATCTATGTCATGCCCTGGAGCATCAGAACAATAGGCGCATCTTAGGGAATAATCGAGGTTATTTGGAAGGGGATTTGGTATCTTTGACTCAATCAGCCTCAAGACGTCCAACTGCCTTAACCTTTGAAACAGACTAGCATAGGATTCTCCAAGCGGGGTAAAAGTTTGTTTCCATTGTTGCCTCTCTCTCCTATACTCTGGCCTTGATCGAAAATTTTAACCAATGGGGTTTTGATAGGGTTGTGGGGGTGGATAGGTATTTTGTGGAGCTGAGTAGATATTCTACGGAGTTGGAGCACGCCATTGCGGGTAAGGAGGGGGTTGAGCATATGACTGTGCATGGTAAACAAGGTGTTGAGATGGCCTGGCTGAGTATTGGGGGTTTTGCGGGGAAAAGTAATGTTAAGGTGGATTATATAGAGCTTGGGCGTAGGTCTGAGGTCGGGGTCGAGGATGGGTGTACTGATAAGGTGAACCTATTTGGCCATTCCATGATC
Source organism: Nicotiana tabacum (assembly GCF_000715075.1). Taxonomy (NCBI): domain Eukaryota; kingdom Viridiplantae; phylum Streptophyta; class Magnoliopsida; order Solanales; family Solanaceae; genus Nicotiana; species Nicotiana tabacum. The sequence goes on from NC_134095.1 coordinate 133,829,656, forward strand.
CGGAGACAACCACAGTGACATCTTCCTTCTTCTTCTTGCCTAGCAAACTTCCGGTACCACTCTGGATTGCCTGGGTGGTTGCTTTTATAGCAGAATAGCTCATGATCTTACTCGACTTGAGCCACTCTTCCACAATTTCTCCCATCTTTACTACATCATTGAAAGACTTACCAATGGCTAAGATCAAGTGGCCATAGTAAGTGGGCTCCAGGGCTTGAAGAAAGTATTTAACCATCTCGTCTTCTTCCATCGGAGGATTGACTCGTGCAGCTTGCTCCCTCCATCGGAACCCATATTCTCTAAAGCTTTCACTGGGTTTCTTTTCCACCTTGGTCAGATATAGGCGGTCTGGAACAATGTCTATATTGTACTGAAAGTGATGGGCAAAGGCCTGATCCATATCGTCCCAGGTGTACCACCTACTGGCGTCCTGGCGGGTGTACCATTCTAAAGCAGCCCCACTCAGACTTTGGATGAAGTATGCCATTAGTAATTCGTCTTTTCACCTCGGCGCCTCTCATTTTACTGCAAAACCCCTCAGATGAGCTACAGGATCCCCATGTCCGTCATATAAGTCAAACTTGGGCATCTTGAACCCGGCAGGCAGTTGGACATCGGGGAACAAATACAAATCCTTATAGGCCATACTCACTTGGTTTCCCAACCCTTGCATATTTCTCAATGATTGCTCCAGACTCTGTACCTTCCTAAACATCTCTTCTTGCACTGCATTCTTGGGTGGTTTGTCAGTTTCAACATGAGTCTTAAATTGGGGTGTGTAAGAGTAAGGATCTGGGACATTGAAGGTGGGCTCTGGTGCATAGTAGTGGGCATCTATAGCGGAGAAGGTGGGCTCACTAGAGGATCGGCGAAGGGCAGCTTTTAGAGGGGGTACAAAAATAGGAGCAGATGTCGGAGCAGGGTACGATGTTATTTTGGCTGGAGGAGCATGAACAGTTTGGGCTGAAGTGCCGGGGTAGTGGTGGTAAGGGGAAAAGCCAGGTGCATGCTGTAGGGAAAGATCAATGGTATTGGGCATCTGGGATTGAGAGAGTGGTGGAATGGAAGCAGGGTTTTCGGTGTAGTTGGTAGGGAACGAGGGTGGAGGGTGTCCCTTAATCCAGGCCTGATACATTTCCGCCATTTGGTATTTCAACCTCTGAACCTCCTCTTGCAATTCCGATTCCGACTCAACAATCTCCCTTGGTGGGTCTACAACTCGATTGTCTGTTTCCTTGCTAGTCATGACCGTTTGACGCTTTGATCGGGTGTTGTATGGATGACTTGCTAGGATGCCAACAAACTAACCACCTTCCTGTTATTAAATAAAGATAACAGAGGACAACAATACAAAACCACCATGTTAGCGTTAGGTCATTTATCAAATAATAATATCACATTACGTGCAATGCACCTAGCAACAATTAACGGTTCTAAAATGGCTTTAAGGGTCGCAGGGTCATAGGGCATCATCCCGATTTGCTCATTTCGATCCTTCCTTCTCTTTCTTTTCCAACACCTCTTATCACTCTTTTCTCTTTTCTTTCTTCTCTCTTTCTTTTTCTTTTGAACCAAAAATGATTTGATCGAACCCGATGTAGGTTGCCTACGTATCATGTCCCTCATGAATCAGACCAAGCGTAGTTCTGGAAAAAGTGATGGAAAATAAACTAAAAACAAAATCTTTTTGGGATTTTTCATTTAAAAACTTTTCGATATTAAAATACAATGGGAAGTACGATAATGAAAGACATGACAGACTCAACTACACTACGACAGACTCTGACACTACCTAAAGGACTCAGTACTTCTAGACAAGACACGAAAGTAAAAGACAACATAAGACAATCTCAAAACACCTAAATAGAATGACTCATCAAGCTGCTCCTGAATGCGACGGTCCTGGTTGGGATGATCCTGGGCTGTCCGTCATGCTCAAACTCTGTAACATGCATCATAAAGAAATACCGATGTTGGGAATAAAGGCCCTAGCGTGTGTCCCCGCATCCTGAAGGCCGACCCTAAACAAATACTGGCCATGATGTTCCACGTTTGCTGCCAATCTCGCTAACTGAGACTTTATCAACTCAAGCTTATCCCAGGGATCTTGGTCCGATGCCTCCTCAAAATCATCTATCTGAATTGCCCGACCCCTAAGTTGTGCTGGAAATGGGGTGCTGACCGCTGGTGGGACGGACTGTAACCAAATCAAGTACTCCTGAGTACACTCGGGCCTGCCAACATCCTTTACTAATGTATATTTCTTCATCTTCTTTGCATTGTTCCAGTATTGCACGTACTTGATTTCATCAGTCGCCGTTTTGCTAAAATTCATGATGTGCCTCCGAAGATTCAAAGTTGGAGGCTCCTCTTGTCTTCTACCCAATTGCTGCATTACCCTAACAGAAGTGTACGGCCTGACACACTTGAGTCCTATAGCATCAGGAAAGGCTGCATGAGGCACCCTACCAAGATATCATCCAAAGGTAGCCAAAGGTAAGCCCACAAAACACTCTCATTTGTCATCAAACCAAGGAACTCAATCCAAGCCGTGACGCCTACTGGGTATGTAGACTTAGGAGATCTCATCCTACGCTCGATGCATACCACCCGATCCCTCAAGGCACGATCGATGGGACAAAGTAAGGAAGCGGTGTGCAAATGCTCCATCTCCACAGTTGTAGTAAAAGGTTACTTCTCTCAAAATATCTGACACCTCCCCTAACCTCACTCAGGGCTCAGTACAACTCTGCTAAGATCATCGGCACAATGGTAACATTTTTGCGTTGCTTCTCATGAAATAGTGCCATTACCACTAACTGCATAGGGGTGCTAATGTGCCTCTCATCTAATGGAAAAACCAATAATCCCAACAAAGCAAGGCTGAAATCTTCGAGGCGACGTCTTTGCCACTTTGCCTTGGTTGTGCATAACTCACACCAAAAGACGTCAAAACTATCCTGTGGTCCAAATCTAGCAAACAAATAATCCAAGGATATCCAAGACTGTTCGAGACATTTTAAATGCTTATTATCTTTCAGGCCCAGGTCGCTGAAGAATCTTGTCCTAGAGTGGTCTCGGAGAAGTATCATGTCATTGCCTATATAGCTTAAACGAGTGAGACCAGACATTTCCGCCAAGGTAGGAGTCATCTCACACTCTCCAAAACTGAAAATTAAATTTTGCGGATCCCAATAAGTCAGCATCGCCTCCACTAAGTCTGGGCGAGGTGTGATATCAAGAAGGGAGGTTAGGGTGCCCAATTTCTGCATTAACTCATGCTACTCTAACAATGAAAACATTTTCCACCACTTAGATCAATTTTCTAGGAATCTTTACTACCATCAACACTTTGGATCGAATCAGCGGGTCCATACCTGAATGAAGAGAACATGGTTAGCGACTCGGGACACTACGTGACACAACAACATTTCCTAGTGGACAAATGCAAGACACAATTTGGCTATATTTTGCAGATTGGCCTAAGTGGCTAAAAGTGACTATTAGTGCAAACTTGACAAAGTTGACCTCTAATGCATGAAAAATACTCCATTTAAAGCTTACATGACTCCAACATCCCAACGATCACGGCCTTAAAAATTACTTTGCAAAAATTGACCTTTTTTTGCAAAAATGGCTGATATTGCCAAATGTGGCTAGGGACGCAAACACGACATGGATGGACATTAAAGTGATATGACATTGAGTTGTAAAACCAAGAACCTAAGACATGGGTAATTGAACCACTTTTGCGAAAATAACCCTATTTTGCAAGAATGGTCGATGTGGCCAAAAGTGGCTAGACATGCAAATTTGACAAGAATGAACCTTAGAATTGAGAGGACACTTTATTGTAGACCCAGGGCTCTAAGACAGGAGATAACAAACTACTTTGAGAAAATACTCCTACTTTTGCAAAAACGGCCAATGTGGCCAAATATGGCTATACATGCAAGATTTGGTTACGACCCCGGAAGCCAAGAACCTAGGACCTACTAGGAAGACTGGACCCTATGTGGGTTACCTACGTATCCCGCCCCGGAAGACGAGAATCAGGTTCGCGTAGTTCGGTAAGATTAGATAAGGGATAGAATTTTAGAAAAAATACATCCAATTTGCAAAAACTATATTTGTGTCTTTTTGAGAAACGATAGAAAATGTAAAATCTTTTGGATTTTCTTTTTCTCCTTTTTTTTGAATTTTTGGAAAATGATAAAAAATGTAAAATATTTTTGGATTTTCTTTTTCTCCTTTTTTTTTGTTGAATCTTTGGAAAATAATGGAAAAGTATAAAATCTTTTTGGATTTTTTTTTCTCTTTTTTTTGAATTTTTGAAAAATAATGGAAAAGTGTAAAATCTTTTTTTTGGATTTTTTTTTTCATTTTTTGATTTTTGAAACACTATGAAAGAAAAATGTGAGTGAGCCCTACTTGCTTCATTTTTCACCATTCTTTCCCAAGCATCAGTCCGTCAAATGACCTTTTTACCCTCAAAGATGCAACATGTATCACATTGGATGATTAAATGTCATTTTGGCCACGGGCCCATTTTGACAAAATTTGGACAGGCTTCCTACAAAGGGACACGGTACCTGGGCCGAGCCCTGCTAGGTCTAAATGACATGATGCAAATAAACATGACCAAAAGGTTGACCTAAGTTTGGGGTTCACTAACGAGGCAATTCGGGGAAGCGTATGGTCGATGGTGGTTGCTCAAGCTTTCCACCAACTCCATACGTCTGACGGCCCCCCTCCTAAAATAAGGGTGACTCAACGAAGAGTTCGTGTACGCGACACGTACTCCAAGACTTGTTGCAGAAAGAATTGATCGGGTAATGCATATGATGACAGTTATAAAGCAGTAAACACATAAAGCAAAAATTGTAAACACATAAACAACTAGCAAATAACAAAATATAAAAACATAATAAAAATTAAGAAAAGCTAATGAAAAAACATAAAAACCTCAACCAAATATTCTAAAAGCCAACAAAACCAAGTACTAGCATGAACCCGCAAGTCCGCAGCAGAGTCGCCAGAGAATGTCACACCCCATTTTTAACAGAACCTTCACTAACCCTCTTATTATAAATAAAAAGATTTAGTAAAGCTTGAAAAGGGTTTTTAATTAAAAAGTGACAAAATTTGTATTCAAAAGGAAAATAACTCAGAGTCGCCACCTAACATTTGTTTCGGTGTGCCAGGTCACCGTTTTTTAAAAAAAAATAATTTTTCCTTTTAAAACACTTAGGACTCCAAAACTAAGTCTGCACCAGAGATTCGAGTAAGGGGGTTCATTTGACTCGGGAAGAAGGTGTTAGGCACTCCCCAAGTCCCCTGAAAGTCACGGTTGCGTACTCGATCTAGTTGGCTTTTAAAGTATTCAATTGAGGTAGAAAACACAGAAAAAGGAAAATAAACACACAAGAGGCTCGAGGTCGTCCACCACCTAAGTAAAGGAAAAATAAAAATAAAAATACTACAAGTTTCTTCACTTCGGGGCATACCCCTGAAAATAAATATATACAAATCTCTCGGGGCATTCTCCGGATAAATTTAACTAAGGGGACGACATTTCACCTCTAACTAACAAAAATCATAAGGCTTGCCTACCTAAGCGTGGTCGGCTTAAGCATGCTCCTAGTGATCAATGCAATAATATAACTAAGATAGAAATAAAATTAAAAATAAAAATTAAAGCGTATAACAGTTTTAATTGTGTTTGGCTTTTCCCCCATTCCCACAACCTATCGAGATTCAAAGAGACATTTAGACAGTAACACATTAATTATTTATGAACAACCAATAATAGAAAGGTGAGGCACAAAGCAGAACTTCTAACCAAATATTTGCATTTCAATTTTCAAATCGGAAATGTAACTTCAGAATTATATAACATAGATAGTAGTTTTTCATAGGATCAATTAAGTGACAACTATCACATATAATTACCCTTGATAACACCACATAAATTAAGCATTTACCAGATTTTCATTCTATGACAGCAACACAGTTTATATTCGATGGCACCACATAAATTAAGCATTTCAGTTTGTACGTGCATAGAATAAATATTTGCATTCAGTAACACCACATAGAATTAAAGCGTATAACACAGTTTGTATTCTATGACAGCAAGCACCACATTTGTCTCAAGATAACAGAAAACTTTGCATTAAGGCAACATCTACAAGAACTTCACATAGAAGACAAGTGAATAAGCAAAATTCAAAACAGATCTTCATGGTCTAGGTACGTTCATGTGACAAAATATTGTTCTCACTATTGGCTTCAAAGAAATAAATGTTGACTCAACTTAGGCATGAAGTGAGATAACTTTTCAAGAGTAGTTTAGCAACAGAGTCTATGGATTTCAATGATGATAAAGACACTTCCAAACCAGCACATAAATTCATTCATTCTTTTTACCTAATATCCTAGAAAGAGACAACAACCTCCTTAAACATCTATCTATCTACCAAAGATGTAAAATACGCCGGACATACTGTTAAAAAGTGGTCCATGTATTAAATCAGATTTAAGCAAATCCCCAGAAGAAACCAAGTAGAAACAAGTAGCCACACTCACATGAAACAGCAAATCAACGGTCACTAGCTATCACTATTCACTTAATCCATTCTTAAAGGTTCTCTTGAAGCCATGTTTCATAACAATTCAGATTAAGATGAGGAAAGAAAATAGACATGTTAAAGTCGAATCCTCCTTAATATTGATAAAATAATCGTCGGATACAAAATTTCGACTCCAAAGGAAACACACGACAGAACCGCACCGAAACTTCGAGAAAAACCTCGGAGGTTGCAATTGACAAACAGCGATCAACTCAAATCCAACTTGACTCCATCAAACTCCATAGTATTGAAATGAAAATCCAGAGGCAGAAGTAGAGAACAAAAATGTTTCGATTTTTTTCAAACTTTTTTTTAAAATTTTTTTTTGAAAGTGAAACCAAGAAACAGAAGAAAAACCAAAGAAAAAAAGAAGAAGAAGAAGATCCCTGAAGCTCAAAATTAAACCCTAGTTTTTCCTTCAATCTCTCTCCAGAATTTTTTTTCTGTCCAGATCCTCAAATATATAGTTCACTCTCAAATCTTCTTCCTTCTTCAGCAAGAAATCATGTGGGGGGACCTCAAACAAAAATCCGAATCATCCTTTTTGCAAACAAAAATCAGAAAATGGAAGTCTTGGATCAAAAAGTTAATCCAACGGCTCCCATTTTCCAACATCTATCCAAGAGATCTGAATTTTCGTTTAAACAAAGTAAAATAAGGGAAGAAAAACGCGTGAATCTAATACTAATGATGAGGGGGGGCCATGAGGGGACCAATGCCTACGTGGAAGGGTTTTCCGGTGGGTTTGGAGGTGTTGTAGCGCGGCAGAGGTGAAGAGAAGGGTGTGATGTGGCTGCTTTAGGTTAGTCTCCTTAGGGTTAGGGTTTGGAAGATATGGCTTTTATCTGGTAAGGGATTTAACATGGACCTTTGTATTAAATTAAATCACTGGCTAGGATTAAAAGGGGATTTTGGGCAGGTCGGTCTGGTAAGGAAGTAGGTCGGCGGATTGGGTTCAGGGGTGTGGAGGTGTTGGGCCAAGGGTTACCCGAAATTGGGCTCTTTTGGGATAATTCAATGGAGAAAAATAAAAAACTGAAAATTAACTAGCCCAAAACTTTAGTTTTTCCCCTCTAAAATAATATAAAGTTCCTTCATGAAGATGCAAGAATTAGAATAAGCTATATTATAGTATGAAAGTATATATTTTAATATATCATGTTTTATATAAATTAAAAAATGAGAGTGAAAACCATAGTAAAAATAAAAATATATGGCTATAAAAATATTAATAACCTAAACTAAATAGAAATAAGGTAAAACATGAAACTATATATATATATATATATATATATATATATATATATATATATATATATATGTGTGTGTGTGTGTGTGTGTGTGTGTGTGTGTGTGTATTTTTTAGTTTTTGTGCCCTAAAAATAGAATTAAAATTAGTAATAAAGTAAAATCCTATAGAAATAAACTCAAATAAATATCCTAAAAATGCTAGGACTATTAGAGGTGATTCTAATGCGGGAGTCAAAAATTACATGTCTACACTATTGATTCAAGTTGTTGTTGAGGTTCCTAAGTTGGAATCTCCTTCTCTACTGGCTCTTCTTCCAGAGGATAATCTTCATTTGTTTCCTCCTCTGCTTCTTTTGTAGGAAAAATAAATTTTCCCTCAAACTCCACCTGCTTAGATGCACTCTCATTTTGTTTGGTATCTTCTGTTACCTTATTTACCATAGCAGATTCATCAAAGGTAACATCCTTGCTGAATATTACTTTTTTTGTCATAGGACACCATAAGCGATATCCTTTGACTCCAGAAGTAATCCCCATAAAAATAGTCTTCTTTGCCCTTGGATCCAATTTTGACTCTGTCACATGATAATATGCAGTTGAGCTAAATACGTGCAAAGAGTCATAATCTACAGCAGGCTTTCCATACCATTTTTCAAATGGTGTCTTGCCATCAATAGCAGCAGATGATAAGTAATTAATGAGGTGACAAGCATATGTAATTGCCTCAGCCCAAAATTCTTTGTCCAAGCCAGCATTGGACAACATACACCGTACCTTCTCCAGTAAGGTCTGATTCATACGTTCTGCCCCTCCATTCTATTGTGGTGTATGTCTGACAGTGAAGTGTCGGACGATGCCATCATTTTCACAGACCTTATTGAAATGATCATTTTTGTATTCACCTCTATTGTTTGTGCGAATACACTTGATCCTCCTGCCTGTTTGATTCTCCACCATCGTCTTCCACAACACTTCATCTTTGCTCTTCATTGTATACAGTCACACTCTTCGGGAAAAATATCAATAAAGGTTACAAAATAGTGCTTCCCACCCAATAAAGGTGTTTTGGAAAGACCACAAATATCAGAGTGTACATAATCCAAAATGCCTTTAGTATTATGGATCGTTGTACCAAATTTAACCCTTGTGTGTTTCAGATTTGACACAATGCTCGCAAAACTCCAAGTTGCAAACCTTTACTCCCTTTAACAATCCTTGATCTGATAGAGTTTTCAAGGATTTTCCTCCAGCATGTCCCAAGCGCATGTGCCATAGCCTGGTTGTTTTTGCCTCTTTTTCGTCACTGGATGTCATTGTCGCTATCCCAATAAATGTACTACCGCGATAACGGTACATGTTATTGTTTTTCCGATTGGCCTTCATTACCACTAGTGCACCGGAACATACTCTCATCACTCTATTTTCTGCAATGATTTTGAACCCTTTTGATTCTAGGGCTCCCATAGAGATGAGATTCTTCTTCAAATCCAGTACATATTGAACATCTTTTAATGTTCTGATCATTCCATCATGGTTCATTAATCGTATTGAACCAATTCCATATGAGGTAAGAGGGTTGTTGTCCACTGTGTGAATGAATCCATATTCTCCTTCTTGAAAACCCACGAACTAGTCCCTGTTGGGACACATATGATAGCTACAAGCCGAGTCCATCAACCATATGTCTGATGATGTTGATGACTCTATTGTAACTAATGAGAAGTCTGAATCATCACAATCAACTACATTTGAATCCATAATGGCCTTTCCATTATTATGTTTGGCCTTATGCTTCAACTTCGGACAGTCTTTCTTCCGGTGCCCCTTTTCTCGACAAAAGGCACATTCATCTTTGCTAGGTCTAGATCTTGACTTGGATCTTCCCTTCCTTGTCCTCGTTTGATTTTGAGGACGACCCCTCATAACCAGTGCTTCTCCTTCTCTGCCCTTCTGTTTTTCTCCCTTTCTTTGTTCATAGTTGTACAAAGCCGAACAAACTTCTCTAAGAGAAATTTCGTCATTTCCATGGAGTAGAGTAGTTTCAAGGTGCTCGTACTCATCAGAAAGTGACCCCAACAACATCAAGGCCAAGTCACCATCATCAAAAGTTGCATCCATATTTTGCAAATTTGTGACCAACTTATTGAAACTGGTGATATGTTCATTCATCGTGGTACCAGGAACATAGGTGAAGCGAAACAGTCTCTTCTTCATGTACAATTTAGTTTGACTATTTTTCTTCAAAAATTTATTCTCCAGTGCTTTCCATAATTTAGTTGCAGAAGTTTCCTTTGTGTATGGATATTTCTGTTTTTTAGCAAGGTAGGATCGAATGGTACCGCAAGCAACACGGTTAATAATTCTCCAATCTTCTTCTCCAATAACATCTGGTCTTTTTTATTCAATGGCAAGATCTAACCCTTGTTGAAAAAGGACTTCTAGAACCTCGCCTTGTCACATCCTAAAATGTCCTGACCCATTAAAAATTTCTACCGCAAATTTCGCATTTGACATAATTCTTGTCATAATCGAAGATGCCAATGATGACGTATTATTGACACTTGATGTAGATTCTTCTTGTTTGTTGTCTCCCATCTTTGACACAAATATTATTTAATAGCTGACGACACAAATCAAGATTATTTCCTTTCTTGTGTAGAAGATCAGACTAAACTGCAACCACAGAGCATACTCAGACAAAACCTTGACTCAGTTACCAAGATAAATTTTTTCTGATGTGGAAGATCAGACTATGCTGCAACCACATAGCATACTTAGAAAGTACCTTGGCTCTGAACCAATTGTTGCGGAAGCCAAATGTATATAGTATGAATGAGTCACAACTACTATATCAAAAATTATGACAACCACCAAATAATAAATAAGACAATAAAGTAACAATAAAAGGAACACCAGAATTTACGAGGTTCAGCCAATTTTGCCTACTTCCTCAGACACAACAAATATTTTATTTCACTCCAAAAATACAAGTGAAATAATACTAAAGAGAGAAGATACTATGTCTTAAGAAGATAAGAAGGCAAATGAGAGGTGTGTTTAAATCCTAAACATTTGGCCTTCTTTTATAGGGTGAAGTACCAACTAAAATTTGTACTTTACCGATGTGGGAGTTCCGCCACTCAACAGTTTCTACATATAGCTAGAAATGTATCATTCTGTTCTGGACATGCTAAAAATTAAACTATTTATTATATGTACTTATATTGACTTTGAGGGGCTAATAGTATTCTGTTTTTTCTTGTAAATGTTAATACTCCCTCCGTTTATTTTTACTTGTTCACTATGAACTTTGCACAACCTTAAAAAATAATAAATAAAGTGCATCATTTATCATGATACCCATATTAATTGATATATATTTTTAATGAATTTGATAAAATAATTTGAATTGAGTAATTAATATTATGGGTATAACAGGAAAAAAAAATTGTCTTCTCTTGATATGCTAAAAGTAATAAGTAAAAATGAAAATCTATTTTTAGAATACTGGACAAGTAAAAGTGAACGTAGGGAATATGTTATAAAGAAAAAAATGTGAGATTGTCTAGTTTATGTGTTAGCTAGGATACAAAGATCCCTTAAAACATTTAGTTGACTAAGAAATAATCTCATGGACAAAAGAGGTGTATACACACAACATATGCATATTTAATATTATGAGTTTCTTTATTTTTCCTTTGTAGAATATAAAGCATAAATTGCAAAACGATTATTAGTTTCCAAATAATTAATAACTTTCTATTTGGGGCTTATGTACCTCTTTTTGCATGGTGAATTCGGAAGGATTTGTTTTCATTTGCCAACAACTCTTCCATTTCAGCAAAAACATCAAGAATATAATTGTAGGAATTTTTATCTCCTATAGCAAAGGTTGACACCTTATTTATTTTAAATAAATACTCTTTTAAAAAATTATATTCTATTGCTACCTTTTTGATTTTTACAGCCAAATATTTATTTATGCTTACCTCCTACCCTTAAACTATAAAATACTCTTTGTGTTATTTTTCTCTCTCATTCTTTCAGATTTTTGCCGCTTTCTTCTCCTCTTTTTCTTCCTTGTTATTTCCTTGTACGCCACCAAAAACCTATAAGCTTTCTCCTTCTTCTAGCTTTCTATTTTCAGAAAATCAGAAAAAGCCCCAAATTAAAAAAAATGGCATCTTTCGCAGAGGCATCACCGGGGAACGAAGCAGCAGGGGCAAAGATCTTCAAGACCAACTGTGCTCCAAATTTTGAAAGTTTCGAATCAGAATCGCGGCCTTCTTGACGAGACGACATTAGGGTTATTCTTGAACAAAGACGATGGAGTTTGGGCTGAGCAACTTGAAAGAGTTGAGGGTTTTTGCTCGACGGCGGATTCGCCGGAAATTAGGGTTTGTTCTTGAACAAAGACGGCAGAGTTTGGGGCTGAGCAACTTGATTTTTTGTTAACATATTTCAATGTATTTTCAAATATCACGCTGTATTTTCAGGTTTTTCATTGTATTCATTATTTTTTTCAGTGTAATTCAATGTATCTCGCTGTATTCCATGTATTTCATTGTATTCACTATTTTTTTTCCCTGTATTTCAATGTATCCCGCTGTATTCTATGTATTTCATTGTATTCACCGTCTCGCTATATGCCATGAATGTCTTCATATGTTTTTTTTAATTAATATAATTTATGTTTTCAGATGTATTATATAATTTTTCTGAAGATTGCTATGTTTTTAAGGTATTTTTCGGTTGAGAATCTTTTTTATAACTGGAAATACAAAATTTGTGTGTTATAATTGAGTTTGTTGAGTTATATTAGGAGTCTATTATGTTAATTGACTCACTTTCCGTTTAAAACAGTGTAATCCCCTGTTTCACGTCGTGAATACAGTCGAATACAATAATCTGTCTAGTTGTAATCCCATATTTCACGCCATGAACTCGAATACACTCGAATACAACAACTGATTAGCTGGACTTCCCTGATTCACGCCTATTTTTGCTATTGTATTCATGAATACAGTAGCTTAAATACATCTAATACATCTTATAACAACATAAAACGTATCTACAATTCGTAATATAGCAAATGGTATCTATAAATAGCTAATTACCACTAAAAGATAGTATTTTATGAAAATTTCTGATAATTGTATGGTAGCTTCAAGCATGGGGGTAGCTGCTTCGATGCATTTATGTCGCATCTGTTCATTAAGAAATTCCAACCAAATCAACGTTAAGACATTCATTGAATATGTCAAAGTAGTTTAATTTTGTTGGATTGTTTTGGGAATAAAAGATAAAATCTTGGTAGATAGTGATCCTGTAAAAACTTCGTTCGAGGAATAAGTCAGACCGAGTCATTTCTCAAGAATATCGAAACTTCAGAAAGAAAAAGAATGAAATGAAGGATAAATAATGTATATATGTATTGAATACTATAGTAAAACTTCACCTCTCAATGGCATCCGTGAACATGTTAAGTTCATCCAGGGTTCCGTATACATCATACAAGTCGTCCAGTATGGAGGCAAGGGAGATTACTTTGGTTGTAAATATTCGAGCGCGATAATATTGAGGCTCAAAATATATTCCTAATACCCAAAAATACGCTTCTACCACACGATTTCGAGCAAATGGAAAATTCCTTTCAACATCATTTTCTTTCCACCACCTGAAGTGAAATGAAATTTAAAGAGTAAATAATAAATACTAGTAAGAATCACATACATGAAAGTCAGCCCACTCTCAAAGAATTTCACAACAAAACGTAAAAAGCATAAATTAGTTACGAAATTTTGTTAATCCGTCACTAATCTGTTGCTAAATAGCTCATGGCTAGTAGGCTATTTCGACAATTTTTACTAAATAAGATTAGTTACGAATTTTTGTTGTTTAGCAGCAGAATTTGACCGTCCAAATTTCGATTTTTTTTTTTTTGTAGTGTTTAATAATTCATTTAGTATTGAAGACGTACCTTGTTATACCACTTAGCTCTTTCTGATGTACCTTTTGCAGCATGTTGAAATCAAATCGTGCAAATTGTAGTAGCAATTCATTATGCTGAGGACTGTCTTTATAAATATTTATATATTGCCTTGCTGCTACTCTTGTTAAAGTTCTGCGAATTGGCATCTTTTAGGCAGGAGCTACTTGTGCTAGAAGGAGACCACTCAAGTTAGGTATCATGAATTTTAGTCGAGTTGTAGTGAAAGCTAATGCTTTTTCTAAAACATTCTCTCCATCAACTCCAAGATGTGCTGCTTCATACAAGCTCAAAATTCCTTTCACATTACTTGCCAATGCTTCCTTGAATTTTCCTTCGTCGTCCATAAATTTTCGAAAACATCTAATTCACCATAGAAGAAACAATAATTTAGCAAATACTAAAGTCATTTACATATTCCACATTCTGGCTTTAGAGTACTGAGTGTCAAATGAACGAGTTAAAATAGGCTAAGTTAATATAAACGGGGAGAAATCAAAAATAGTCAGATATACAAGTGGTCATTTTTCAAAATAGCCACAGTTTCAAAAGTAATCGAAATTTAGCCACTTTTCATGTAAAGATAAATCTGAACGAAAAATTGTTCAAAATCCGAAAAATACTCCAGCATAATATACTGGAGTTCAAGCATAAGTATATTGGAACTCCAGTTTATAATGGAGTTCCAGCATAAGTATACTGGAACTCCAGCATAATATAATATACCGGTCGAGCATAATATGCTGGAAGTTCATACACAGGTGCTTCAATCTCCAATATATTATGCTGGAACTTTCTGCGTGTTGGAGTTCCAGTATATTATGCTGGAAGTTCATACACAGATGCACCGATCTCCAGTATATTATGCTGGACTGGTCCCTGTTGCAGCAAAATAGTGGCTATTTTTCAATGACTTTGCAAACGCTGGCTATTTTTATGCTGGAAGTTTATATACAGGTGCTCCAATCTCCAATATATTATGCTGGAACTTTCTGCGTGTTGGAGTTCCAGCATATTATGCTGGAAGTTCATACACAGGTGCATCGATCTCCCGTATATTATGTTGGACCGGTCCTTGTTGCAGCAAAATAGTGGTTATTTTTCAATGACTTTGCAAACGCTGACTATTTTTGAATGACCAATCCGAAAATTGGCTAGCTCGTGCTATTTTTACATATAAACTTGCACAAAAGTTACTTGGGTTGATGGACTTGATTAAAATGGGCTGAAACGGGTTATAACTCAACCTGTTCAATTCTTACCAAATATTATAGATTTTTTTCTTTATTATGGCTATATAACATATCAAATAACAAATATTTTCTTGAATATTCTAACAAGTTTCTCGTGGGTCAATTTGAATTACAAATCGGTCCAACTTTTAGATGGGGTAAATTGGTAAAAATAGCACGGTATAGCCAGTCTTCGGACTGGTTATTCAAAAATAGCCAGCGTTTACGAAGTCAATGAAAAATAGCCACTATTTTGCTGCAACAGAGACCGGTCCAGCATAATATACTGGAGTTCGGTGCACTTATGTATGAACTCCAGCATAATATACTTGCTAGAATTCCAAGTTCTAGTGTACTTGTGCTGGAACTCCATCATATTATGCTGGAGTTCCAGCACACTTATCCTGGAACTCCAGTATAATATGGTGGAGTTCAAGCATACTTATGTTGGAACTCCAGTATAATATACTGGCGTATTTTCCGGGTTTTGAACAGTGTTTTCGCTCAAATTTATCTTTACATGAAAAGTGATTAAATTTCGATTACTTTTGAAACTTGGCTATTTTTGAACGACCAGTTGTAAATCTGGCTATTTTTGAATTTCTCCCATTGGGGGAGCCAAAATAGGTTGAATTGGACGAGTTAAAATGGATTGGATTAATAAATGATAAGCGGATAATGTTTTCATGGTCTAATTTTTGCTAGAAAATCCACACACTGTAGTTGCCTCCCAAAGTAATAGTCGGCGAATATGTATTTTTTGTATATTAATGTTTAATACATATATTTTGTACATAATGAGTGTATAATTTTTACATATTTAATTAAAAGATGTAATTATTTTTTACCAACCATCCAAATGCGTTAAAAGCCCAATTTTGCCACCCTAGTCTAGAGCAAGAAGTTACTAACCGCATGAGACGTTATATCCAGCTTGTCTTAGTGATCGAAATCGAAGAGCAACAGTCTCAAGCATATTATGGTCATCATCATTCTCATCAAATTCACTGCTGCAACTGCTGTAGATTTGTTTAAGTGATTCCTCAATTTCGTTTTCAAAATGATACGATACTCCCAATCGTTGGATCATGTCAATCAACTCTAATTTTTGTGTGGATATAGCATGATCTGATACTAGCATCTTCTTCACCTCTTTTTTAAGCGGTTCAACTTCTTGCTCCTCATGAGGATAAATTTCCTTCATAGGTAGTAATTAATTAGTTAAACAAGAGTCTGAGTTATACATACTATCAGATTATTTTTACTTATTGTAGCAAGTATTATTCTACTTTTAAGATTATTCTCATGGTTTATGAATATTTACCTATAAATATTCTTTGAGTGACCTGATAGTGTAAAAAATTTATTACACGTAGAACCTATGAATATATGTTTGAGGAAACATAACTGTTTTTTTAATAAAGAAAGAAGGGGGTGGGGGTGGGGATTTCTTTGCAACCTTAATTTTGATTTATTAATCTTTATAACTACAAAACATGCAGAGGTTACCTAAGACCTAGATATCTTATAAAGGAGGTGTTGAAAAAATAACAATAAAAGTTTAAAAATATATTATAGAAGTAACATGCATTTTTCCCAACAAATAACATGCATTGATTATGGAAATAAAGTAGCGCAGTTAATTATAATAATTTTGTAATGTCTTTTATGAACAAATAAAAAGAAAAAAACAAGCAAAATTAAGAATGATATGCTATATGTTAATTAATTACCGTAAGGGAAGAATCATATGCAAGGAAATAGTCACCCCAAACACTTGGATGATAATCTACAGACCGACGAGCTGATTTAGCAACATTATTGTTAATCTCCATTTTCTCTATTTTTGGTCCCAGATTTTTAGCTAGACTTGATAACTAATTGACTTGTGTATATTATGTCTTCTTTCATGCTACTTATATTAATTTTGTAAAATATTTTTTAGGCCAAGTTGAAATATTATTTCTTATATGCAAGAAAAGATAAGCTATTAGACTGTGATATTTTTTGTTTTACTTTAGCCCCTAACAAACTAGTGATTGACTGTGTGATGATCCAAAAGGTCATCTCGTATTTTAGAACCCAATTCAGGGTTCTGTGGCCTTTAAAACCTCATTTTCTTTCTCTTTGATTTGCGTGCGCAATCCGGGCGCGTTTCCGGAAAGCCCTTATGTGAAATTTGAAAAAAAAATATTAAGTTTTGCCTTTAAAATTGATTTAGGTTGACTTCGATCAATATTTTGAGTAAACGGATCTGGACCCATGTTTCGACCCGGATGGTCAGTAGTAAAATATAGGACTTGGGCGTATTTCCGAAATTAAATTCTGAGGTCCCTAACCCGAGAAATAAATTTTTGAAGAAAATTATTAAACTGAAAACATAATGGTTTTTAGAAATTGAATAATGTATGAACTTCTTGGTACCGGGCCCTTGTTTTGGTTTCGGAGTCTGGTACAGGTTTAATATGGTATTTAAGTCATGTCTGTGAAATTTGGTGAGAAACGGAGTTTATATGACGTGATTCGGATCCTCGGTTGTGAAAATAGAAACTTTAAGTGTTCTTGAGAATTTCATTGATTTTGATGCTAAATCCGTAGTTTTAGGTGTTAGTTTAGCGATTTGATCGCACAAGCAAGTCCGTATGATGTTTTTTAGACTTGTGTGCATGTTTGGTTTAGAACCCCGAGGGCTCTGGTGAGTTTTGGATAGGCTACGGGGTGATTTACACTTAGAAAATCTGTTGTGTTGCTGCTTCTGGTATGCTGACATTTTGTGCTTCGCATTCGCGAAGCAACTCCCGCGAACGCGAAGTGCAAACTGGGCTGGGGAGGGTTTTATTCTATGCGAACGCGAGGTTTTGGTCGCGAACGCGGAGCACTAGGGGATTGCTCTTCGCGAATGCGACCGACCATACGCAAACGCATAGTGTAATGGAGGTGGTTGGAAGAATCTCTGAGTTGTTCTTTGCGAACGCGGTCCCAGGCCCACGAACGCGATGGTCAGGGAGAAAGACTATCGCGAACGCGAAGGCCCTTCTGGTTGCAATGCACCGCGAACGCGACAGGCCCCTCGCGAACGCGACAGGCCCCTCGCGAACGCGACAGGCCCCTTGCGCACGTGAAGAAGGAATGTCCAGTGTTTTAAAAACAGAACTCAAAGCGGGAATTTGCCATTCTTTCATATTTTCAAAACCAAGGAAGCTTAGAGGCGATTTTCAAGTGACAAGTTCTTCCCCAAATGTTGGTATATGATTATAAACCACTTTCTTTCAATTACCCATTGCATTTCATCAATTCTCATCTTAAAATCTAGGGTTTTCATGGTAGAAATTGGGGATTTGGGTAGAATTAGGGCTTTTTTATAATTGAGATTTAAACCTCGATTTGGGGTCGGATTTCGAAACTAATTACATATTTGGGCTCGTGGGTGAATGGTTTTGGTCCGAACCTCGAGTTTGACCAAGCGGGCTCTGGGTCGGTTTTTGACTACTTTGGGGGAAAGTTTGGGAAAACTAAATTTATGCCTTGTAGTTGATTCCTTTAGCAATAATTGTTGATATTGAGTTAATTGTGGCTACATACAAGTAAAATGGAGGTGGAATCTAGAGAAAAAGTGGCATTTGAGGCTGAGTTTGGTCGTGAAACGAGGTAAGTATTGTGGCTAACCTTAGCTTGAGGGATTAGGTATTGTTGCCTTACTTGCTACTTGTTTAGTTGTTGAGTACGACGTATAGGTGAGGTGACGAGTATCTGTACGTTGTTGTCCGGTCATAGCATGTGAGTGAATCTTATACTTGTGACTGTTGTGTTTCTTTATACGTACTATTCATGTTTAAATTGGTTATTCATCATGTTAAACAAGTCTTATTATGTTTTCTGGTATTGGATATTTGTTGAGTATTGACTCAAATTGAGATTTATATTGTGAAGTCAAATGTTGAAACGAGGTTGTTTATTGATGATTCCCTTGTTGGGTTGTTATTGTTTCTGCTGTTTGGGTGAGAAAGCATGTAAAACACGAAGAGTGATGCCGTGAAATATTTTGTGAGCGAGTGATAATGTACGAAGGGTGATGCCGTGCAATTTTTTATGAGTGAGTGATAAAGCACGAAGGATGATGTCGTGTCGTATTCTGATATTACTAATGCACGAAGGGTGATGTCGTGCCATGATTATGAGAGAGTTAATGCACGAAGGGTGATGTCGTGCTATTTCTATTGTTTCTTATGGTAAGGACGAGAGTAAAAGCACGAAGAGTGATGACGTGCACGTAATTGCTGTGTCATTACTTTCGTTGGTTCAAAGCATGATATTTATTGTGTTTCTGTACTGTACTATTTTCAGAATATCCATAGTCCCCTCAGCATGTTTTCCCCCTTACCGTTATTATCTGTTAAATTTTCGTTATTGTTATTTTTCTCGTATATGATTTAACTGCACATATTTATGTTATTTGTTGTGTCCTAGCTTCGTCACTACTTCTCCGAGGTTAGGCTCGGGATTTACCAGTACATGGGGTCAATTGTACTGATACTACACTCTGTACTTTTTGTGCAGATCCCGGTACTGGATCGCACTGATCAGAGTTTGGGTTGCTGCCTTCAGTCCATAGGAGACCCAAGGTAGATCTGTCGGTTTCGCTGTCACGACCCTGACCCCGAATCTGGTCGTGATGGCGCCTCTCGTGAAGACAAGGCCAGCCAGTTAAATCCAATTCACTTTTTAAAATAGTTAATCAACATAAAAATAGTCTAACCATGATTTAAATGTACTAAATAGCGGAAAATGTCCAACATAGCCCTAACCGGGGTGTCACAAGTCATGAGCGTCTATAGGCCATAATACAAGTCTGCTAAATCCATAAACTAGTACAAATGTTTGAAGGAAAATAGAAATGATAAAAGAGTACAGACACGGGGACTGCGGAAGTCAACAGCTACCTCGTAGTCTCCGAACGCTCACCTGAAACTAGAAAGATCAGCACTCGGGAGCGGTACCAGCTACGCCTGAATCTGTACACAGGGGTGCAGGGAGTAAAGTGAGTACTCCAACTCAGTGAGTAACAAATGTAAATATCAACTGAAAGTAAGAAAACACGTAAGGCACAAGGCATTCTATAATGAAGCAGTAAAACCATTTAAAAGCAGTAAAACAGTGGAAAGTCAAGTAAAATCCTCTTTCAACAAGTAAACAAGTAATTTACAAGTAATTAAGATAAAGCAACCAAATAGAAGTTCGCCCCTCGGGTGCAGTATCATCGCATCCGCCCCTCGGGCAACATCTTAGAACAATAACAGCCCCCCGGGCTCAATCTCACATCACAATGGGTACTCGTGCTCACTGGGGGTATGCAGACTCCTGGAGGGGCCCTTACGGCCCAAGCGCAATAACAAGCCATCTCCTGGCATCAAATCTAGGCCCTCGGCCTCATATCAATCAAGCCACCTCGTGGCGTATATATCTTAAGCCCTCGGCCTCAAATCAGTATCAGTGTTTCCTCACAACTAGGCCATCGACCTTACTCAGTCAAAAATACTCACAAGCCCCTCGGGAAATAGTAAAAGAGTATTTCTCAGCCCAAACATCATTTAAAATATTATTTAAATCTTAAAACTGAGTAAACATGGCTGAGTAGTAAAACGGTGGAAAATAACATGACTGAGTTCAAGTAATGAATCAAAACAATGAGGTTTGTAATAAAAACTCTTGAAGGGTTCAAATAGTTGGCACGAAACCCAAATATGGCATTCAGCCCAAATCATGATGATAGCAAATAAGATTCAGTCAAATACGCAGTAAAATCATCAATCGGGACAGACCAAGTCACAATCCCCAATAGTACACGACCACACGCTCGTCATCAAGTGTGTGCCTCACCTCAATATAGTACTATGATGTGCAATCCAGAGTTTCAAACCCTCAGGACATCATTTACAATCATTACTCACCTCAAACCGGCTAAATCTCTAGCTCACGACGCCTTTGCCCCTCGAATCGGCCTTCACGCGCGTCGAGTCTATCCAAAATCAGAATGAGGACGTCAATATATGCCAAGGGAACAAAGCCCAAGCGAAAACAATCAATAAAGGGCACAAATCCCGAAATTACCAAAACTCGACCCCCGGGACCACGTCTCGAAATTCAAAAAAATTCACATCAATAGATTTCTTATCTCCCCACGAGTTCATACATATCAAAAGTTCTCAAATTCGACCCTAAATGGTCCTCCAAATCCCCAATCATAAGTCCAAAATTCCAAGCCCTAGTTCTTCCATTTTTAGCTTAAGTTTCCATGATTTTCTAGGTAGAATTCACATAATAATCGAGTTTTAAGTCCGAAAATCTTACCTCCCAACGATTCCCCTTGAATCCATCTTCAATCTCCTTCAAAAATCTCCCAAAATGGCCAATTATGGAGGAAATGAGCCCCAAAATCGCGGACAAGACGAGTTAAAAACATTTTGCCCAGGCCTTAATTTCCTTCTTCGCGAACGCGGTCAAACCCTCGCGTTCTCAAAGCACAAACTCACTTTGACCAATGTTTCCTCTATGCGAACGCGACACGACCATCGCAAACGCGGTGCTTCCTCTACCTTACCCATCGCGAACGCGCTCACTCTTTCGCGAACACGATGAACACTTGACCTCGAACTCATCTGACCCAAATTCCTCTACGCAATCGCGAAGACCTTCTCGCGAACACGATGCACCACTTCCCAGCCATCCGCGAACGCGAAGCCCTTCTCGCGAACGTGAAGGCTTAATCCTTGCCTTCCTCAACTGTCTCTTCGCGAAGGCGAGGCTCCACTCGCAAACGCGAAGGGTAAAATCCCTGCAACAGCTGAACAAATTTTTCTGCAATTTTCTAAACTCCAAAATGATCCGAATGACCACCCGAAACTCACCCGAGGCCTCCGGGACCTCAGCCAAAAGCACAAACATATCCTAAAACCTTATTCAAACTTGTTCCAATCATCAAAACACCTCAAACAACATCAAATCACCCAAAACACATCGGATTCAAGCCTAAATTCATAAAATCTTCCGAAATACTCTTTTGATCAAAAACTCAACCAAACCATGTCCGAATGACCTGAATTTTACACACACATCCCAAATGACACAATGAAGCTATTGTAACTCTCAAAATTCCATTCGGACCTCTATATCAAAATCTCGCCTATCAACCGGAAATCGCCAAAATCTCAACTTCGTCAATTCAAGCCTAAATCTACTCCGAACCTCCAAAACCCATTCCGGTCACGCTCCTAAGTCATAAATCATCTCCTGAAGCTAACCAAATGATCGGAACTCATATCCGAGCCCTCTAACACATAAGTCAGCATTCGGTTGATTTTTCCAACTTAAAATTCCTTAAAAGTGACTGTGTCTCAAACCTTACCAAAATCGTTCCGGATTCGCCGACCAACCCGATACCACAAAACACAGATAGCGAAGCATAAAGAAGCAAAAATGGGGGAAACAGAGAGGTAACTCATGAAACGACTGGTCGGGTCGTCACATCCTCCCCAACTTAAACAAATGTTCATCCTTGAACGAGTCAAGAAACATACCTGAAGCTTCGAATAGGTGAGGATATCTGCTCTGCATCTCCCGCTCGATCTCCCAGGTAGCCTCCTCCATGGGCCGACCTCTCCACTGCACTTTCACTAAAGCTATATCCTTTGACCTTAACTTTCGAACCTGACGTCCCAAAATAGCTACTGGCTCCACATCATAGGTTAAATCATCATCCAACTGAACCGTGCTAAAATACAGAACATGAGACGGATCCCCAATATACTTCCGGAACATAGAAACATGAAATACCGGATGCACACTCGACAATCTGGGTGGAAAAGCAAGCTCATAAGCCACCTACCCAATCCTCTGAAGCACCTCAAAAGGCCCAATGAACCGAGGACTCAATTTCCCTTTCTTCCCAAACCTCATACCTTTATGGGTGAAACCTTCAACAGAACCTTCTCACCAACCATGTAGGACACATCTCGAACCTTTCTATCGGCATAACTCTTTTGCCTTGACTGTGTTGTACGAAGCCTCTCCTGAATCACCTTCACCTTCTCCAAAGCATCATGCACCAACTCAGTCCCCAATAGCCTAGCCTCACCAGGCTCGAACCAACCAACTGGAGATCTATACTGTCTCCCATACAAGGCCTCATATGGAGCCATCTGAATACTCGACTGGTAGTTGTTGTTATAAGCAAACTCTGCAAGCGATAGAAACTGATCTCATGACCCTCCGAAACCAATGACACAAGCACGCAACAAGTCCTCCAATATCTGAATAGTGCGCTCGGACTGCCCGTCATCTGAGGGTGGAAAGTTGTGCTCAACTCAACCTGAGTACCCAACTCTCACTGCACAGACCTCCAAAACTGCGATGTAAACTGACTGCCCCAATCTGAAATGATAGAAACTAGGACACCATGCAAACAAACAATCTTCCGGATATAGATCTATGCCAACCGCTCTAAAGAATAAGTAGTACACACAAGAATGAAGTGCGCGGACATGGTCAGCCGATCCACAATTACCCAAATAGCATCGAACTTCTTCAAAGTTTGTGGAAGTCCAACAACAAAGTCCATAGTGATCCTCTCCCACTTCCACTCAGGAATATCCATCTGCTGAAGCAAGCCACCCGGTCTCTGATGCTCATATTTTACCTACTGACAATTGAGACACCGAGCTACAAATCCCACAATATCTTTCTTCATTCTTCTCCACCAATATGCTGCCTCAAATCCTGATACATCCTCGCGGCACCCGGATGAACGGAATACCACGATCTATGAGCCTCCTCTAGAATCAACTCCCGGAGCCCATCCATATTGGGCACATAAATCTGGCCATGCATCCTCAACACCCCATTATCACTAATGGTCACATCTCTAGCATCGTCATGATGAACTCTATACCTAAGGAAAAGCAAATGCGGATCATCATACCGGCGCTCTCTGATGCGATCATATAAGGAAGACCGAGAAACCACACAAGCCAATACCCGACTGGGCTTCGAAATATCTAACCTCACGAACCAATTGGCCAAGGCCTGAACATCAACTGCAAGAGGTCTCTCCCCAACTGGAATATATGCCAAATTCCCCATACTCACTGCCTTTTCTGCTCAAAGCATCGGCCACCACATTGGCCTTTCCCGGATGGTACAATATAGTGATATCATAATCCTTAAGCAACTCCAACCACCTCCGCTGCCTCAAATTGAGATCCTTCTGTTTGAACAAGTGTTGGATGCTACGATGATCAGTAAACACCTCGCAAAACACACCATACAAGTAATGTCTCCAAATCTTCAACGCGTGAACTATGGCAGCCAACTCCAAATCATGAACGGGGTAGTTCTTCTCATGGGACTTCAACTGACGAGAAGCACAAGTAATAACTCTACCCTCCTGCATCAACACACAACCAATCCCAACTCTCAAAGCATCATAATACACGGTATATAAACCTGAAGCTGATGGTAAAACCAACACTAGAGTTGTGGTCAAAGCTGTCTTGAGCTTCTGAAATCCCTCCTCACACTCGTTCAACCATACAAATGAAGCACCCTTCTGAGTCAACTTGGTCATGGGCGATGCTATGGATGAGAATCCTTGAACAAACCGGCGATAATAGCATGCCAAACCAAGAAATCTACGAATCTCTGTGGCTGAGGACAGTCTGGGCCAACTCTAAACCACTTGTATCTTCTTCAGATCCACCTGAATACCCTCGCTGGACACCACGTGCTCCAACAAAGCCACTGAACTAAGCCAAAACTCACACTTGGAGAATTTTGCATAGAGCTTCTCTTCTCTCAATCTCTGCAATACAACTCTCAAATGTTCTGCGTGCTCCTCCTGACTACGCGAATATACCAGAATATCATCAATGAAGACTATGACAAAGGAGTCAAGATAAGGCCGAAACACACTGTTCATCAAATGCATGAACGCTGCTGGGGCATTGGTCAGCCCAAAAGACATCACTAAGAACTCATAATGGCCATATCTGGTCCTGAAAGCGGTCTTGAGAATATTCAAGTCCCTGATTTTCAGCTGGTGATAACCTAAACGGAGATCAATCTTGGAGAACACCCTCGCTCCCTGAAGCTGGTCGAATAAATCATCAATGCGAGGCAAAGGATACTTGTTCTTAATTGTTACCTTGTTCAATTGCCTATAATCAATGCACATTATCATTGTGCCATCATTCTTCTTCACAAACAGAACCGGCACGCCCCAAGGTGACACACTAGGCCAAATGAATCCCTTATCTAGGAACTCTTGAAGTTGATCCTTCAATTCCTTCAACTTCGTTGGTGCCATACGATATAGCGGAATAGAAATGGGATGAGTGCCCGGCACCAGGTCAATACCAAAATCGATATCCCTATCTGATGGCATGCCCGGTAGGTTTGTAGGAAACACATTGGGAAAATCCCTCACAACTGGAACAGAATTAATACTGGGAGTCTCAGCTCTGACATCCCTCACAAATGCTAGATATGAAAGACAACCCTTCCCAACCATACGCTGGGCCTTTAAGAAAGAGATCACTCTACTAGGAACATAATCAGTCACACCTCGCCACTCGATCTGTGGCACACCCGACATAGCCAATGTGACTGTCTTAGCATGACAGTCCAAAATAGCATGACACGGAGATAACCAATCCATGCCCAAAATGACATCAAAATTCACCATGTTCAATAGCAATAGATCCACTCGGGTCTCCAGACCCCCAATAGTCACCACACACGATCGGTACACACGGTCTACAACAATAGTATTGCCTACCGGGGTAGATACATGAACAGGTAAAGCAAGAAACTCACAGGGTGTACCCAAATAACGAGCAAAGTATGATGACACATAAGAAAAGGTGGAACCGGGATCAAATAATATAGAGGCATCTCTGTGGTAGACTAAAACAATACCTGTAATAACAGCATCTGAAGCAATAGCATCGTGTCTGCCTGGGAGTGCGTAGAAACGGGCCTGACCGCCCCCTGATCGACCTCCCCCTCTAGGCTGACCCCTAGCTGACTGACCCCCACCCCTAGCTGGTTGAGCGGGTGGTGGTGAAGAAACTGGCGCTGAAGCCGATGACTGACCCCTCTGCTGGGATGAACTAGCAGCACGACGAGGACACTGCCTCCACATATGCCCAAACTCCCCACGCTCATAACAACTCCCAGGTGCTGGAGAAGGGGACAGAAGGGAACCCCTCGCACCGGAGTGACTAGCAGATGCACTCGGTATAGAAGAGCCCTGAACTGATGGAACATGGGTCAAACTCTGAGCTGGAAGGGCGTTGAGTGATGACTGACCCTACTGAGATCCATGATAACCATGACCCGAAGACACCCCACGATAACCTGGGTGAGCTGGTTAAGCAGACCTGAATGAATGGCCTCTACCGTGCTGAAACTGACCCCTCGAATGAGCACCACTGTAACTACCAGATCCTCGAGGCCTCTTGGCCTTCCTCTCCTCTCGCTCCTGGTGACGAACAGACTCAATCTCACGGGCGATATCCAAAACCTCCTTGAAAGTAGCACCAATCACCCTCTCCTTGGTCATGAGAATACGGAGCTGATAAGTAAGACCATTAACAAACCTCCTAATCCTCTCTCTACATGTTGGGACCAACCAAATGGCATGACGAGACAACTCAGAGAACCTTAACTCATACTGCGACACGGTCATCTCCCCCTGACACAACCACTCAAACTGCTTATGCAGCTCCTCTCTGCGATACTGCGGCACATACTTCTCCTGAAAGAGAACGGAGAAATGCTGCCAGGTAAGGGGTGCTGCACCAACAGGCCTACGCCTCTCAAAATCCTCCCACCAAGTGAAAGCAGCTCCTGAAAACTTATAGGTGGTAAAAGCGACCCCGCTGGCCTCCAGAATACCGGCAGTACGGAGCATCCTCTGACACTTATCCAAAAAAACCTAGGCATCCTCGCCCTCTGCGCCACTAAAGGTCGGAGGCTGCAATCTACCAAACCTCTCCAACTTACGCTTCTCATCCTCCGGCATGACAGGAACCACATAGTCCTGAGAAGCTACAACTGGCTGGGCTGGATGTGCCCCCGACGTCTGAAGTCCCTGTACGACCTGCTCAGGTGTGCGAGCGGCGGAAGTCTAATTGCCTCCCCCGGTCTGTAGCTACGACTGTAGTGGCTGAAACCGCCTGAGCCAAGCCAGTGCAAACTGATAAGATCTGTGCCAAGGCCTCCTGAAGACTCGGAATCACGATGGGCACAACTAGTGCCTGAATGGGTGCTGCTGGAGTATCCATAACTGGAGCCTAATCCTGAGCTGGGGCAGCTGGTGGATCTACAGGTGCTGCCCTCGCTACTTTGCCTCTACCACGACCACGACCGCGTCCTCGGCCTCTGGTAGCCTTAACTGGTGGCACTCGTGGTCGTCCACCCCATCCCAAGCGCAATAACAAGCCATCTCCTAGCATTAAATCTAGGCCCTCGGCCTCATATCAACCAGGTTACCTCGTGGCATATATATTTCAGACCCTCGGCCTCAAATCAGTATCAGTGTTTCCTCACAACTAGGCCTTCGGCCTTACTGAGTCAAAAATACTCACAAGCCTCTCGGGCAATAGTAAAATAGTATTTCTCAGCCCAAACATCATTTAAAATATTATTTAAGTCTTAAAATTGAGTAAACTTGGCTGAGTAGTAAAACAGCAGAAGATAACATGACTGAGTTCAAGTAATGAATCAAAACAGTGAGGAATTTGTAATAAAAATCTCTGAAGGGTTCAAATAGCTGGCACGAAGCCCAAATATGGTATTTAGCCCAAATCATGATGATAGCAAATAAGATTCAGTCAAATACACAGTAAAATCATCAACCGAGACGGACCAAGTCACAATCCCCGATAGTACAAGACCACACGCTCGTCATCAAGCGTGTGTCTCACCTCAATATAGCACTATGATGTGCAATCCGGGGTTTCAAACCCTCAGGACATCATTTACAATTATTACTCACCTCGAACCGGCTAAATCTCTAGCTCGCAACGCCTTTTCCCCTCGAATCGGCCTCCACACGCATCGAATGTATCCAAAATCAGAACGAGGACGTCAAAATATGCTAAGGGAACAAAGCCCAAGCGAAAACAATCAATAAAGGGCACAAATCCCGAAATTACCAAAACCTGACCCTTGGGCCCACGTCTCTACATTCAGAAATTTTGACATCAATAGATTCCTTATCTCCCCACGAGTTCATACATATCAAAAGTTCTCAAATTCGACCCCAAATGGTCCTCCAAATCCCCAATCATAAGTCCAAAATTCCAAGCCCTAGTTCTTCCATTTTTAGCTTAAGTTTCCATGATTTTCTAAGTAGAATTTACATAATAATCGAGTTTTAAGTCCAAAAATCTTCCCCCCCCCCCCCAACGATTCCCCTTGAATCCCTCTTCAATCTCCTTCAAAAATATCCCAAATGGCCAACTATGGAGGAAATGAGCCCCAAAATCGTGGACAAGACGAGTTAAAAACATTCTGCCCAAGCCTTAATTTCCTTCTTCGTGAACGCGGTCAAACCCTCGCGTTCGTGAAGCACAAACTCACTTTGACCAACTTTTCCTCTATGTGAACGTGACACGACCATCGTGAACGCGGTGCTTCCTCTACCTTATCCATCGCGAACACGCTCACTCTTCCGCGAACGCGATGAACACTTGACCTCGAACTCATCTGACCCAAATTCCTCTACGCGATCGCGAAGACCTTCTCGCGAACGCGATGCACCACTTCCCAGCCCTCCGTGAACGCGAAGCTCTTCTCGCGAACACGAAGGATTAATCCTTGCCTTCCTCAACTGCCTCTTCGCGAACACGAGGCTCCACTGGCGAACGCGAAGGGTAAAATCCCTATAACAGTTGAACAGATATTTCTGCAACTTTTTAAACTCCAAAATGATCTGATTGACCATCCGAGGCCCCCGGGACCTCAGCCAAAGGTTCCAACACATCCTAAAACCTTATTCAAACTTGTTCCAATCATCAAAACACCTCAAACAACATCAAATCAAAATACGTCGAATTCAAGCCTAAATTCCTAAAATCTTCCGAAATACGCTTTTGATAAAAAAACCTAACCAAACCACATCTGAATGACCTGAAATTTTGCACACACATCCCAAATGACACAATGAAGCTATTACAACTCTTGGAATTCCATTCTGACCCTTATATCAAAATCTCGCCTATCAACCAGAAATTGCCAAAATCTCAACTTTACCAATTCAAGCCTAAATCTACTCTGAACCTCTAAAACCTATTCTGGTCATGCTCCTAAGTCATAAATCACCTATCGAACCTATCCGAACCATCGAAACTCACATTCAAGCCCTCTAACACATAAATCAACATCCGGTTGACTTTTCCAATTTAAACTTCCTTAAAAGAGACTAAGTGTCTCAAACATTACCAAAATAGTTCCGGATTCGATCCGACCAACCCGATACCATAAAACACGGATAACGAAGCATAAAGAAGCAAAAATGGGGGAAATGGAACGGTAACTCATGAGATGACTTGCCGGGTCATCACATTCGCAGACCCTGGTCCCCTTCTCTCTATCTTAGTTTTCTTGTTTCTTTTCATTTCGAGAACATATATATTTCTTTTAAACCAATATTTGTAGAAAATTCTTAGAAGTTCATGGATTGTGATACCAGATCTTTTGGGTAGTCGTGTATTAGTGTTTTAAACTGTTACAAAATTTTTGCACTTCATATATGTTTAGTTTAAATTATCATTAATTATTATTTTGTTAATAATTAACATGTTAGAACTGTATCTGTTGGCTTGCCTAGCATTGTAAGAGTTAGGCGCCATCATGATCCTGACGATGGAAGATCCAGATCGTGACACGTTGTTATCAGAGCACTAGGTTGCCTAGGCCTCATAATTCACGAACAAGCTAGGTAGAGTTTGAGGGATAGGCATGTAGACGTCTGTGCTTATCCCCCAGAGGCTATAAAATTTAGGAATAACTTCACATCTATTCTTCTCTATCATGTGAATTTATTTTTCAATGATAATTGAACTTATACTCTATTCTTTTGCAGATGGCGAGAACATGTACCGCTTCATCATCTGATCAGTAGCTCAAGACCCTAGTGATAGCTCCTACGAGGGGCAGACGACGAGGCCGAGGTTGTGCTAGAGGCCGAAGAAGAGGCAGGGCACAGCCTAGAGCTCGAGCAGTCGCACCAGCAGTGGAGCCTCAGGTGGAGTTCGATGATGAGGTTCCAGCTCAGACTATTCCAGCAGGGTCAGCTCAAGTTCACGAGGGGTTCATCGCTACCTAGTACTTCATGATACTTTGGTCCGTCTAGTGGGCCTTATGCAGAGTGTAGCTCAGACTGACACATTTCCTGTAACACCAACTGTCTCTCAGGCTGGGGGAGGAGCCCAGACTCCCGCTACCCACACTCCGGAGTAGATGGATCCTCAGTTCCACACTCCAGTAGCTCAGCCAATGGGAGTAGCTCAGGGGAGTGATCAGGGGTTTGACAATAGGCCTCGTTATTCTATAGATTTAGTGGTACCTCGTCTGGAGGTAGGGATTCTTTTGGTAGAGTCCATCCTCCCAGGCTATTTCATTCAGCACTTCAAGCTTCTCACGGTGCTTCAAGTGGTTGTGGCTCTCATATACAGTATTCTAATCAGCTACCCTACAGTACATCACCAGCTTCTATCAGTGCACCTCCGCTTCAGAGTTTTCAGGGTGGTTACTCAGGCCGTCAGGGTTAGTTTCAGGGTCATCAGTCGAGGTCTTGTTATACTTGTGGCGATCCGAGGCACATTGCTAGATTTAGCCCTCGAGCATCGAGCAGTTCTCAGCATCAGGGTTCTCGTGCCATGGTTCCGGCACTGGGTGTTCCATCGCCTACTCAGCCAGCCAGAGGTAGGGGTCAGGCAGCTAGAGGTAGAGGTCAGGCCGCTAGAGGTGGAGGACAGCCAGTAGGAGGCCGTCTCGGGGATATAGTTTCGAGTGGTAGGGCCTAGACCCGATGTTATGCTTTCCCAGCCAGACCGAGACTGAGGCATCCGATGTCATTATCACAAGTACGGTTTCAGTTTACAGTAGAGGTGCTTCAATTCTATTTGATCAAGGGTCTACATACTCCTATGTGTCATCTTACTTTGCTTCGTATTTGGTTGTGCCTCGTGATTCTTTGAGTGCTCCTGTATATGTGTCTACACCGGTGGGTGATTCCATTGTTGTAGATCGTGTCTATCGCTCGTGTGTGGTTATTATTGGGGGTCTTGAGACCCATGTAGATCTCCTACTTCTTGATATGGTCGATTATGATGTCATTTTGAAGATGGATTGGATGTCACCTTATCATGCCATATTGGACTGTCATGCCAAGACCGTGACCTTATCCTTGTCGGGGTTTCCTCTATTAGAGTGGAGAGGGACTCCTAGCCATTCTAAAAGTAGGGTTATTTCTTATATGAAGTCTCGGCGTATGGTCGAGAAGGGGTGTTTGGCTTATTTGGCTTATGTTCGTGATTCCAGTGCGGATGTTCCTTCCATGGATTCCGTACTAGTTATTCGTGAGTTTCTAGAGGTATTTCCTACTGACCTGTCGGGGATGCCACACGACAAGGATATTGACTTTTGCATTGATTTGGCTCCGGGGACTCAGCCCATTTCTATTCCACCATACCGTATGGCCCCACCAGCGTTTAAAGAATTGAAGGAGAAATTGCAAGATTTGCTTGATAAGGGCTTCATTAGGCCAGTCTCGCCTTGGAGTGCGCCAGTATTGTTTGTAAAGAAAAAGGATGGATCAATGAGGATATATATAGATTATCGGCAATTGAAAAAAGTCACCATCAAGAAAAAGTATCCGTTGCCGAGGATTGATGACTTATTTGATCAGCTTCAGGGTGCCAAGGTGTTTTCGAAGATTGATTTGAGGTCTTGCTACCATCAGTTAAGGATTAAGGAATCCGATGTCTCCAAGACAACTTTTTAGACTCGGTACGGGCATTATGAGTTTCTAGTGATGTCATTTGGGTTGACAAATGCCCCAAAAGCATTCATGGATTTGATGAACCGAGTGTTCAAGCCCTATTTGGATTCCTTCATGATTGTTTTTATTGATGATATCTTGATCTACTCCCGCAGCCTAGAGGAGCATGAGCAACATCTTCGAGTCGTTCTTCAGACTCTGAGAGACAGTCTTTTATATGCTAAGTTTTTGAAAAGTGAGTTTTGTTGAGTTCAATTGTATTCTTGGGTCACGTTGTATCAGCAGAGGGTATTCAGGTGGATCCTAAGAAGATTGAGGCAGTTAAGGACTGGCCTAGACCCACATCAGCTATAGAGATCCGAAGTTTCTTGGGCTTGGCAAGTTATTACCATCGGTTTGTGGAGGGGTTTTCATCTATAGCAGCCCCGATTACCAGGTTGACCCAGAAGGGTGCCCCATTCAAGTGGTCAGACGAGTGTGAGGCGAGCTTTCAGAAGATCAAGACAACTTTGACTACGGCGTCGGTGTTGGTATTGCATATAGGTTCAGGGCCATATACAGTATATTGTGATGCATATCATATTGGACTTGGTGCGTTGTTGATGTAGAGTGGCAAGTTATTGCATATGCTTCGCGATAGTTGAAGATTCACGAGAAGAATTATCCAGTTCACGACTTGGAGCTGGCAGCCATTGTTCACCTACTGAAGATCTGGATGCACTATCTACATGTCGTGTCGTGTGAAGTGTTCACGGATCACAAGAGTTTGCAGTCTTTGTTCAAGCAGAAGGAGATAAATTTTAAGAGGATGAAGTGGTTGGAGCTATTGAAGGACTATGATGTCACCATCTTGTATCATCCTGGAAAGGCCAATGTGGTGGCTGATGCTTTGAGTAGGAAGTCGGCTAGTATGGGTAGCCTCGCGTGTATTCTAGTCGGTGAGAGACTGCTTGCTTTGGATGTTTAGGCTTTGGCCAATCAGTTTGTGAGGTTGGATGTTTTAGAGCCCATCCATGTTCTAGCTTGTATAGTCGCTCGGTCTTCATTATTTGAGTGTATCAGAGATCAGCAGTATGATGACCCTCATTTGATTGTCCTTAGGGACATAGTGCAGCACGGAGATGCTAAGCAGGTTACAGTTGGAGATAATGGAGTTTTGAGGATGCATGGTCGTATTTTGTGCCTAATATGGATGGACTTCGTGAGTTGATTCTAGATAAGGCCCACAGTTCCCGATATTCTATTCATCCAGATGCCGCTAAGATGTATCAGGACTTGCTGCAGCATTATTGGTGGAGGATGATGAAGAAAGATATTGTTGCATATGTAGCTTGGTGTTTGAATTGTTAGCAAGTAAAGTACGAGAATCAGAGACCTGGTGGTTTATTTCAGAAGATTGAGATTCTTGAGTAGAAGTGGGAGCGTATCAATATGGACTTCGTTGTTGGACTCTCACGGGCTCAGAGGAAGTTCGATGTAGTATGGGTCATTATGGATAGGCTGACTAAGTCAGCGCAGTTCATTCCTATGGTAGTTTCCTATTCTTCAAAGAGGTTGGATTTATATCTATTTGATCGTTCGTCTCTATGGTGTGCCCATGTCTATCATTTCTGATCGAGGTATATAGTTTACCTCGCATTTTTGGAGGGCAGTTCAGCATGAGTTGGGTACGCGGGTCGAGTTGAGCACAACATTTCATCCTCAGATGGACGGATAGTCCGAGCGTACTATTTAGATTTTGGAGGCTATGCCCCGCACATGTGTTATTGACTTTGAAGGTTCTTGGGATCAGTTCTTGTTGTTAGCAGAGTTTGCTTATAACAACAGTTATCTGTTGAGCATCTAGATGATTCCTCATGAGGCATTGTATAGTAGACGGTGTCAGTCACCGGTTGGATGGTTTGAGCCGGGAGAGGCTCGGTTATTGGGTACAGATTTAGTACAGGATGCCTTGGATAAGGTTAAGATCATTCAGGATAGACTCCGTACAGCTTAGTCCAGGCAGAAAAGTTATGTTGATCATAAGGTTCGTGATGTGGCATTCATGGTCGGAGAGAAAGTGTTGCTGCGGGTTTCGCCCATGAAGGGCGTGATGAGATTTGGGAAGAAGAGCAAGTTAAGCCCTAGGTTAATCGAGCCTTTTGAAATCCCTGATCGAGTGGGAGGGTTGGTTTACAGACTTGCGTTTCCGCCAGGTTTATCTGTTGTGCATCCAGTATTTCATGTGTCCATGCTTCAAAAGTATCACGGCGATCCATCCCACGTGTTAGATTTCAGCAATGTCCCGTTGGACAAGGAATTGACTTACGAGGAGGAGCCGGTAGCTATTCTAGACCAGCAGGTTCGTCAGTTGAGATCAAAGAGTTATCCTTCGGTTCGTGTGCAGTGGAGAGGCCAGTCTATTGAGGTAGCTACCTGGGGGTCCGAATTCGGTATGCAGAGCAGATATCCCCACCTTTTCTCTAGCTCAGGTACTTTTCTATGTCCGTTCGAGGACGAACGGTTGTATAGAGGTGGAGAATGTGATGACCCAAAAGGTCATCTCGTGTTTTAGAACCCAATTTGGGGTTTTGAGGCCTTCAAAACCTTATTTTTCTTTTTCCTTGATTTGCGTGCATAGTCCGGATGCGTTTCCGGAAAGCTCTTATGTAAAATTTGAGAAAAAAGTATTAAGTTTTGCCTTAAAAATTGATTTAGGTTGAGTTCGGTTAACATTTTAAGTTAACGGACCTGGACCCATGTTTGGACGGTCCCGGAGGGTCCATAGTAAAATATGAGACTTGGGCGTATGCCCGAAATTGAATTCCGAGGTCCCTAGCCCGAGAAATGAAATTTTGAAGAAAATTGTTAAACTGAAAATATAATGGTTTTTAGAAATTGAATAAGGTTTGAACTTCTTGGTGTCGGGCCCGTATTTTGGTTCTAGAGCCCAGTACATGTTTAATATGGCATTTAAGTCATATCTGTGAAATTTGGTGAGAAACGAAGTTTATATGGCATGATTCGGACCCTCGGTTGTGAAAATAGAAACTTTAAGTGTTCTTGAGAATTTCATTGATTTTGATGCTAAATCAATAGTTTTAGGTATTATTTTAGTGATTTGATTTCACAAGCAAGTCCGTATGATATTTTAAGACTTGTGTGCATGTTTGGTTTGGAACCCCGAAAACTCGGGTGAGTTTTGGATAGGCTACGGGGTGATTTACACTTAGAAAATCTGTTGTGTTGCTGCTTCTGGTATGTTGACATTTTGTGCTTCGCGTTCGCAAAGCAACTCCCGCGAACACGAAGTGCAAGCTGGACTGGGGAGGGTTTTCTTCTACGTGAACGTGTGGCCTTGGTCGCGAATGCGGAGCACTGGGGGGATTGCTCTTCGCGAACGCGACCGACCATAGACAAACGCGTAGTGTAATGGAGGTGGCTGGGGGGAATCTCTGAGTTGTTCTTCACGAACGCGGTCCCAGGCCCATGAACGCGATGGTAAGGGGGGACAGACCATCGCGAACGCGAGCAGCTCATCGCCAACACGAAGGCCCTTCTAGTCGCAAAACAACGCGAACGCGAAGAAGGCTTGTCCAGTGTTTTAAAAACAGAACTCAAAGCGGGAATTCGCCATTCTTTCATATTTTCAAAACCAAGGAAGCTTAGAGGCGATTTTCAAGAGACAAGTTCTTTCTCGAAGTGTTGGTATATGATTATAAACCACTTTCTTTCAATTACTCATTGCATTTCATCAATTCTCATTCTAAAATCTAGGGTTTTCATGGTAGAAATTGGGAATTTGGGTAGAATTAGGGCTTTTTGTATAATTGAGATTTAGACCTCGATTTGGGGTCCGATTTCGAAACTAATTACATATTTGGGCTCGTGGGTGAATGGGTTTTGGTCTGTTGACCAAGCGGGCCCGGGGTCGATTTTTGACTTTTTGGGAGAAAGTTTGGGAAAATTAAATTTATGCATTATAGTTGATTCCTTTAGCAATAATTGTTGATATTGAGTTAATTGTGGCTACATACGAGTAGATTGGAGGTGGAATCTAGAGGAAAAGCGGTATTTGAGGCTTTAGTTTGGTCATAAAATCGAGGTAAGTGTTGTGGCTAACCTTAGCTTGAGGGATTAGGTATTGTTGTCGTACTTGCTACTTGTTTAGTTGTTGAGTACGACGTATAGGTGAGGTGACGAGTATCTATACGTTGTTGCCGGGTCATAGCATGCGAGTGAATCTTATACTTGTGACTATTGTGTTTCTTTATACATATTGTTCATGTTTAAACTGGTTATCCATCATGTTAAACAAGTCTTATTATGTTTATTGGTATTGGATATTTGTTGAGTATTGACTCAAGTTTAGATTTATATTGTGAAGTTAAATGTTAAAACTAGGTTGTTTATTGATGATTCCCTTGTTGGGTTGTTATTGTTTCTGCTGTTTGGGTGAGGAGGAGTGTAAAACATGAAGGGTGATGCCGTGCAATGTTTTGTGAGTGAGTGATAAAGCACGAAGGGTGATACCGTGCCATATTCTTATATTGATAATGCACGAAGGGTGATGTCGTGCTACGATTATGAGAGAGTTAATGCACGAAGGGTGATGTCGTGTTGTTTCTGTTGTTTCTTATGGTAAGGATGAGAGTAAAAGCACGAAGGGTGATGTCGTGCACGTGATTGTTGTGTTATTACTTTCCTTGGTTCAAAGCATGATATTTACTGTGTTTCTGTACTGTACTATTTTCAGAATATCCATAGTCCCCTCAGCATGTTTTCCCCCTCCCCATTATTATCTGTTAAATTTTTGTTATTGTTATTTTTCTCGTATATGATTTAATTGCACAGGTTTATGTTATTTGTCATGTCCTAGCCTCATCGCTACTTCACCGAGGTTAGGCTCGGCATTTACCAGTGTATGCGGTCGGTTGTACTGATACTGCACTCTGCACTTTCTGTGCAGGTCCCAGTACTAGACCGCACTAATCAGCGTTTGGGTTGCTACCTTCAGTCCACAAGAGACCCAAGGTAGATCTGCCAGCGTGGGTAGACCCTGGAGTCCCTTTCCCTCTATCTTAGTTTTCCTGTCTCTTTTCATTTTGAGAACAAATATATTTCTTTTAAACCATTATTTGTAGAAAATTCTTAGAAGTTCGTGGATTGTGATACCAGATCTTTTGGGTAGTCATGTATTAGTGTTTTAAACTGTTATAAAATATCTATATTTTATATTTGTTTACTTTAAATTATCGTTATTTACTATTTTGGTTAATAATTAATGTGTTTGAATTGTATCTGTTGGCTTGTCGAGCATTCTAAGAGTTAGGCACCATCACGATCCCGACGGCGGATGATCCGGGTTGTGACAAGTTGGTACCAGAGCACTAGGTTGACTAGGTCTCATAATTCACGAATAAGCTAGGTAGAGTCTGAGGGATCGGTACGGAGACGTTTGTGCTTATCCCCTAGAGGCTATAGAGTTTAGGAATAACTTCACATCTATTCTTCTCTGTCGTGTAATTTGATTTTTCAATGCTAATTGAACTTCTACTCTGTTCTTTTGTAGATGGCGAGAACACGTACCGCTTTATCAGCTGATCAGCAGCCCGAGCCCATAGAGGCAGCTCATACGAGGGGCAGACAACGAGGTCGAGGCTGTACTATAGGCTGAGGCAGGGCTCAGCCTAAAGCTCGAGTAGCAGCACCAGCAGCGCAGCCTCAGGTGGAGTTCGATAATGAAGTTCCGGCTTAGACCGTTCCGGCAGGGTCAACTCAGGTTCCCGAGAGGTTTATCGCTACCCGGTACTTCAGGATGCTTTGGTCTGTCTAGTGGGCCTTATGGAGAGAGTAGCTCAGACTAGCACATTTCCTGCAGCACCAGCCGTCTCTCAGGCTGGGGGAAGAGCCCAGACTCCCGCTACCCACACTCCGGAGCAGATGGCTCCTTAGTTCTAGACTCCAACAGCTTAGTCAGTTATTGCGGCTCAGGCCGCTGGTGGATCATCTATATCTTATGAGGCTTTGTTGAGGTTGGATAAATTCACCAAGCTTTTCCTGGTTCATTACACCAGGGTAGCTTCTGAGGACCCCCAAGATTACCTTGACCGCTGCCATGAGGTGTTGCGGAACATGGGGATAGTAGAGACCAATGGGGTTGACTTTGTTATATTCCAGATATGGTGGAATGACTTTGTGTCGACTAGACCGGATGGGTCACTTGCCTTGACTTGGGACCATTTCTCTCAGCTATTTCTCGAGAAGTTCTTTCTTGTTACTTAGAGAGAGGACTACCGCATGCGGTTCGTGCATCTTCAATAGGGTTCTATGATTGTCACTCAGTACGAGACTAGGTTTGTTAATTTGGATTGTCATGCTCTTCTTATACTCCCCACCAAGAGAGAGAGAGAGAGAGAGGGTGAGGAGGGACTCGCTCAGCCTATCAGATTGCAGATGGCTAAGGAGATAGGGAGCGAGATTTCTTTTCAGGTTGCGGCCAATGTGGCCAGGCGAGTTGAGATAGTTTTAGCTCAGGGGAGTAGTTAGGGGTCTGACAAAAGGCCTCGTTATTCTGTAGGTTCAGTGGTGCCTCGTCTGGAGGCAGGGATTCTTTTGGTAGAGGCCATCCTTCCAGGCCGTTTCATTCAACACTTCAGGCTTCTCACGGTGCTTCAGGTGGTCGTGGCTCTCATATGCAGTATTCTAATCAGCTACCCTACAGAGCATCACCAACTCCTATCAGTGTACCTCCGCTCCAGAGTTTTCAGGGTGGTTACTCAGATCATTAGGGTTAGTTTCAGGGTCAGCAGTCGAGGTCTTGTTATACTTATGGCAATCCGAGGCACATTGCTAGATTTTTCCCTCGAGCATCGAGCAGTTCTCAGCATCAGGGTTCTTATGCCATGGTTCTAGAACCAGGTGTTCCATCATTCGCTCAGCCAGCTAGAGGTAGGGGTCAGTCAACTAGAGGTGGAGGTCGAGTATAAGAGGTGGAGGTCAGACCGTTAGAGGTGGAGGCCAGCCAATAGGAGGCCATCCTAGGGATATAGTTCTGAGTGGTGGGCCCCAACTCCGATGTTATGCTTTCCCAGCCAGGCCCGAGGCTGAGGCATCCGATGCTGTTATCACAGGTGCGGTTTTAGTTTGCAGTAGAGATGCTTCAGTTATATTTGATCTAGGGTCTACATACTCATATGTGTCATCTTACTTTGCTTCGTATTTGGTTGTGCCTCGTAATTCTTTGAGTGCTCCTATATATGTGTCTACATTGGTGGATGATTCTATTGTTGTAGATCGTGTCTATTGCTCGTGTGTGGTTGTTATTGGGGGTTTTGAGACCCATGTAGATCTCCTACTTCTTGATATGGTCGATTTTGATGTCATTTTGAAGATGGATTGGTTGTCACCTTATCATGCCATATTGGACTATTATGCCAAGACTGTGACCTTAGCGTTGCTGGGGTTGCCTCGATTAGAGTGGAGAGGGACTCCTAGTCATTCTAC
The DNA here is from genome assembly GCF_000715075.1 of Nicotiana tabacum. Classification (NCBI taxonomy): domain Eukaryota; kingdom Viridiplantae; phylum Streptophyta; class Magnoliopsida; order Solanales; family Solanaceae; genus Nicotiana; species Nicotiana tabacum. The sequence continues at coordinate 133,869,307 of NC_134095.1, forward strand.
TAGTAGGGTTATTTCTTATATGAAGGCTCGACGTATGATCAAGAAGGGGTGTTTGGCTAATTTGGCTTATGTTCGTAATTCCATTGCGGAGGTTCCTTCCATGGATTCCATACTAGTTGTTCGTGAGTTTCCAGAGGTATTTCCTATTGACTTTCCCGGGATGCCACCCGACAAGGATATTGACTTTTGCATTGATTTGGCTCCGGGCACTCAGCCCATTTCTATTCCGCCATACCGTATGGCCCCACCAGAGTTGAAAGAATTGAAGGAGAAATTGCAAGATTTGCTTGATAAGGGCTTCATTAGACCAAGTGTCTCGCCTTGGGGTGCACCAGTGTTGTTTGTAAAGAAAAAGGATGGATCAATGAGAATGTCCATAGATTATCCGTAGTTGAACAAAGTCACCATCAAGAACAAGTATCCATTGGTGATGATTGATGATTTATTTAATCATCTTCAGGGTGCCAAGGTGTCTTTGAAGATTGATTTGAGGTCTGCTACCATCAGTTGAGGATTAGGGCATTCGATGTCCCTAAGACAACTTTTCGGACTCGATACGAGCATTATGAGTTTCTAGTGATGTCATTTAGGTTGACAAATTCCCCAGCAACGTTCATGGATTTGATGAACCAGGTGTTCAAGCCCTATTTGGATTCCTTCGTGATTGTTTTTATTGATGATATCTTGATTTACTCCCACAGCCGAGAGGGGTATGAGCAGCATCTTCGAGTCGTTCTTCAGACTCTAAAAGACAGTCAATTATATGCTAAGTTTTCGAAATGTGAGTTTTGGTTGAGTTTAGTTGCATTCTTGGGTCATGTTGTATCATAAGAGGGTATTCAAGTGGATCCTAAGAAGATTGAGGCAGTTAAGGACTGGCATATACCTACATCTGCTACAGAGATCCGGAGTTTCTTGGGTTTGGCGGGTTATTACTGTCGGTTTGTGGAGGGGTATCCATCTATAGCAGCCCCGATGACCAGGCTGATCCAGAAGGGTGCCCCATTTAAGTGGTCGGACGAGTGTGAGGTGAGCTTTCAGAAGATCAAGACAGCTTTGACTACGACACCGGTGTTGGTATTGCCCACAGGTTTGGGGCCATATACAGTATATTGTGATGCATCTCGTATTGGATTTGGTGTGGTGTTGATGCAAAATGGCAAGGTTATTACATATGTTTCACGGCAATTGAAGATTCACGAGAAGAATTATCCAGTTCACGACTTGGATCTGGCCGTCATTGTTCACGCGCTGAAGATTTAGAGGCACTATCTATATGGCGTGATGTGCGAGGTGTTCACGGATCACAAGAGTTTGCGGTATTTGTTCAAGTGGAATGAGCTAAATTTTAGGCAGAAGAAGTGGTTGGAGCTATTGAAGGACTATGATATCACCATCTTGTATCATCTCGGGAAGGCCAATGTGGTGGCCGATGCTTTAAGTAGGAAGTCATCTAGTATGGGTAAGCTTGCATATATTCCAGTCGGTGAGAGACCGCTTGCTTTAGATGTTCAGTCTTTGGCCAATAAGTTCGTGAGGTTGGATATTTCGGAGCTCAGCTATGTTCTAGCTTATACAGTCTCTCGTTCTTCATTATTTGAGCATATTAGAGATCAGTAGTATGATGACCCTCATTTGCTTATCCTTTGGGATACAGTGTGGCACAGAGATGCCAAGCAGGTTACAGTTGGAGAAGATGAAGTTTTGAGGATTTAGGGTCGTATTTGTGTGCCTAATGTGAACGAACTTCGTGAGTTGATTCTAGAGGAGGCCCACAGTTCCCGGTATTTTATTCATCTGAGTGCCGCTAAGATGTATCAGGACTTGCAGCACCATTATTGGTGGAGGAGGATGAAGAAGGATATTATTGCATATGTAGCTCGGTGTTTGAATTGTCAGCAAGAAAAGTACAAGCATCGGAGACCTGGTGGTTTATTTCAGAAGATTGAGATTCCTAAGTGGAAGTGGGATCGTATCACTATGGACTTCGTTGTTGGACTCCCACGAGCTCAGAGGAAGTTCGATGTAGTATGGGTCATTGTGGATAGGCTGATTACGTCGGTGCATTTCATTCCTATGGCAGTTTCCTATTTTTCGAAGCGGTTGGCAGAGATTTATATCCGTGAGATCATTCGTCTCCATGGTGTGCCTGTGTCTATCATTTCTAATCAAGGTATGCAGTTTACCTCGCATTTATGGAGGGCAGTTCAGTGTGAGTTGGGTACGCGGGTCGAGTTGAGCACAACATTTCAACCTCAGATGGACGGACAGTCTGAGCGGACTATTCAGATTTTGGAGGATATGTTTTGCGCATGTGTTATTGACATTGGAGGTTCTTGGGATCAGTTCTTGCTGTTAGCGGAGTTTGCCTACAAAAATAGTTATTATTCGAGCATCCAGATTGCTCCCTATGAGGCGTTGTATGGTATACGGTGCCGGTCATCGGTTGGATGGTTTGATCCGGGAGAGGCTCGGTTATTAGGTACAAATTTAGTAAAAGATGCCTTGGATAAGGTTAAGATCATTCAGGATAGACTCCGTACAGCTCAGTCCGGGCAGAAGAGTTATGTCGACCGTAAGGTTCATGATGTGGAATTCATGGTCGGAGAGAGAGTGTTGCTTCGGGTGTCGCCCATGAAAGGCGTGATGAGATTTAGGAAGAAGGGCAAGTTAAGCCCTATGTTAATTGGGCCTTTTGAGATCCTTGATCGAGTGGGAGATGTGGCTTACAGACTTACGTTTCCGCAAGATTTATCAGCTGTGCATCAAGTATTTCATGTGTCTATGCTTCGGAAGTATCACGATGATCCATCCCACTTGTTAGATTTCAGGGATCCGGGCACATGGGCCCGAGGGCAATTTTGTTAACTTTTCGATCGGGGTTAGGAATTGTTATAATTCGGGTCGTAATGAGTAATTGAACGTATATTAATGGATTTGCGTAATTATTGGCTAGTTTTGGGGCATTGTGCATCGATTCGAGTCTTCGGAAGAGCGTGGAATGTCGGTTATGGATCTTCGGAGTGAGGTGAGTCTCCTTTCTAACCTTGTAAGAGGGAATTGTCCGCATAGGTGAGTTAATTGGTTATGTGCTCCTATTTATGGGGGGCTATGTACGCACGAGGTGATGAGGGTCAGTGCGTAGCTACTATTATGCTATTGTCCGGTAGTTTAGAACCCAAAAACATGCTGTACTTGGAAATATTTGTAATCCTATTGACGGTTTAAATTGCTTAAATTCTATCGAATTGGTAAGTGAATTTCTAAAAGGATTAAACTTCATTTTTCTTAAATTATTAAAAAAAGGAGAATTTGGATATTTCTTTGGATAATTATTCCATGTTGACTTCTTGATTGACTGTCTGTATGTGTTTAATTTCGGAACGGGCTGAATGCCTCGGCAGATTAAATAGATGCATCTATAGTTCGCGACATTTGACCCTCTGGTAGTGCACAGTTTAAATATTGTTGGATCGGGTCATACGACCTCAGCATGATTTGCGCATGCTTGTATTGCTTGCCTTGAGATTTATTGATATTGATACTTTCTCTCCCTGACTTGAGATAATTGAAAATTAATAGATCATGAACCCGAAGACTTTTAAAATAAGAAGGAACTTTTACCTGTTTGTAACTTATTTGAAATTACTGTCGTTCTTAATAAATCCATGATTATTCGCATTAATAATATATTACTATTGGACCACTAGTAAGTGTCGAAGTCGACCTCTTGTCTCTACTTCTTCTAGATTAGACGGGATACTCATTGGGTACACGTTGTTTTCGTACTCATACTATACTTGCTGTGCATTTTTGTTGCACGGGTTCATATGTGGCTAGCGACTTAGTGGCATAGCGGCATGGTTGATATGGAGACTTAGGTGAGTTGCATTTTATTGAGACGTCCCGCAGCCAGCAGAGTCTCCTTCAGAGTATTGTACTATACTTTCATTTCTGTCCACCTTGTATTTCGGACAGTTACCGTATTTTATTTCATTCCCTAGTAAATGCTCATGCACTTGTGACATCGGGTTCTGGGATGATTATGGGGTATCTTGTATTAACTACTTAACATTCATATTTGATTTGAAATGATTATCTTTTACTAGTCAAATTGAAGGAAAATTATAGTTTTCAAAATTATTAAATCGAGAATTTAATTAAGTATTTTGGTTGGCATGCCTGATAGTGGTGTCCAGCGCCATCACGACCCTTAGTGGATTTTGGGTCGTGACAACATGGTATTAGAGCACTAGATTCCCTTAGGTCTCACGAGTCATGGGCGAGTCTAGTAGAGTCTTGCAGATCGGTACGGAGACGTCTGTACTTATCTTCGAGAGGCTACAGGGCTGTTAGGAGTACTTCCCTTCTTGATTCCTCATCATGCAGTTTGATTCCTTTGAGGCTTATGTCTTTGTTTCTTTCCAACTCAACCTTATACGACGTGAAACGCTTGTTATAAATCGAAAATTGGAGGATTATAATGGTACTACAGATGTGGTGCGGGATGTTTCTCCCAGTATAGTTGGTTGGGCTATTATCGTCGCCTTGCGGAAGGATTTTTTTATCATTTCGGCGCGATAGTTGTGCTTCTAAGAGCTTAGAGGCTATGCACAGGTTGCTATGATGCTCACAATTGGTTATCGCACAGTATTGACTTGATGATAGGGTACTTGCCTATGTATTGGGCGGTGAATGATTTGAAAGGAAGTCTACTCAGTGCACGATTCAGAGATCTAATATTTCATTTCCGGTGGAGGAAAAGCAATTGGCCTGTGAATGTCCAGATTCTAGGTGCTGGAATAACAAGACTTGGTATCTTCGAGCATGGTGGAATTTTTCATCTGCAATATAGTGTCGTCGTCCTCGATTGTATGTGTTAAGTTTGTTGGTGTTATGGTCTTCTGCGATTCGCCTTTGGGGTAAGATATTGTGAAATAATATTGGAGAAACGACTGTTAGATATCATGGGGTATGGTGGTTCAGGATTGAATCGGTGTTTCTAATGTTGACAGCTCGAGAACGATTTTCTTCAGGAAAGTTTAATTTTAGTAGCGATTTGAGGGTTCAAGTGCTACGAAGATAGATTTTATTTAAGGCAACTGAATAGCGGAGGATGAGAAAAGGATATGTGGGAATGTCAGGTGGTGGTTAAAATTTCTAGAAGGCCAGTTATAAAAAGTAAAGATTGAGTAGTCGATTAAAGGGGTGAGTCCTGCCAAAGTGGGAGAGTGGGAGAGTTGTGTGAGGGCTTTGTGGTAGGATGACTACGCACCTTAAGGAGAGTTTGGGATGATTTGGTAATTTTAGTGATTTGTGATTGGGGTCTACAGAATTAATTTGAAGTATGGGCTATTATGCGGCAGGAGATTTGATATAACGGGAATGAGCTGCTTGAAATGAAGAAGGATACAACATAACTTTGAATTGGAAGGATGTTGCCGCACATTTAATTGATGTCCATGATGGGTGAATGGACTTGTGCAGCTAGAGGGTGAGCCCGGACTCAGGATGGGGTATTGATGTCATAGTGATTGTACCCCGTGCAGTAGCATTGGAAGATGTCGGGAAGTGATTTCCATAGGTGGGTTATTCCCTGTGAGCAGGTTAGCGGTCGCGTGGTTGGCAAGGCTTCTGCGAAGAATTCTATTGGTCGTACAACAAAGAGATCGGCCGTGCAAATGGGATGATGATTCAGAGTATAAAAGGGGCTTTATAGGAGGATTTCGAGAATTTTGGCGGTTGATTGCGCAAGGTTATGTCAATAAGAGATAAAAAATCCTGGTAAATTCCAGAGTTGTGTAATAGTGGCTTCAAGCTAAGCGGGAGAGTCCCACCACCTATGATTGGGTTGCATGGTTAACTACTTGCGAGGTTGTTGGTTATTAGCATATTGATGGGCTATTTCAGCTACGGGAAAAGAACATAAGTGGTAATTTGAGTGAAGGAATTGTTAAAGGTGTGCTATGGTTGGCCTTATTGGCTCATGTTCAGACTTGGGAAAGGATCGGGATTTATGCATCTATAGATGCGGGTTTCAAGGGAAGTGATTCTGCCGGGTGCTTCGTCGAGAGGGTATTCATATGCTAGAAGATTCATGGAGTTGATTATATTTGGGGCTAAGTCAGAGCGGGTGGCTCTCAACAACGGTCCTAGTGGATTCAAAGGGGTAAAGTGTGGTGCCTAATGATTTTTAGCCTATGGGTACGGTTAGAATCAAGCCTTTGTAGCAGCTTATAAGAAGAGGCCTACAATGTTTTATGATGTTTTGACTTGCAGTGCAGCATTTGGGAGGTATGAAATGGTTCGTGGGATTTGAGACAGCATAGTCTCGTGATTCAAGGTCACTCGGGATGAGTGCGGATGGAGTGTGTTATGTGTTGAATGGGGTTATCACTATTTCTAAGGCAATCAAGGATAAATTGGGAGAAGATAGACTGGTTAGCCATAGTTGAGTTGGCATATTGGTGGTAGTGATTAGTTCCTTCAGCGTGATCAGTTATGCAAGTGAATTGTGACGGTACGTGGGAGGCTTGTCGGCCGCTGTAATTGATATTATTCCGAAATATTCTTCTACTATGGCCTGTCATGTGTAGGTGGATCCCTAAAGGGCTATGGTGTCTTAGACCACTACTTAGAGGTTTGTATATTCTACAGTTATGAGAATTTACCTGTGTGTTGCTATGGTTCTCCTGAAGTGAGTTAAGTGAAATATTTTATATGATGAAGTGTTAATCTATTAGTGGTTCCGGAGTTATGATGAAAATCGTGTTCTATCGTATATTGGCATGTTGGGTGCTGTGAGTGGTTTGGAATTTGAAGTGTGAGGATCAAGGTCACAGTTCGGTATTGACAAGGATGTCACGAGCTCGGATGAGTAGGAAAGGAGTTTCGATGTTTAAGGTAAGTTGGTATTGTCTTTAGCATCATCTGAGATCAGTGTTTTGTGAAAAGAAAAGGTTTTGCATCCTGGTTAAGTATTCTTGAAGCTCTTCAGTGTTAGTGTGGTCGGTGGTTTGGATGTACAGACCTGTCATCTGTTACGGAATGGTTGTGGGAGTGTGCCCCACGGGAAGGTTGTATAAGTGTGACATGTAGTCACTTGATTGATTGAAGAGTTAAACCAAGTATGAAAATTGTAGTGATGTCGTTAAATTGAGAATTGATGCCTGGAGGGCACTCGGTTTATTGGGTTGTGGTCTGTGAAGGATTACTCCGGTTATGATGGTTGTTCTTGTGTGTTATGAGAAAAGGGGGTGATTATAGACCCATGAAAGGTTATTGGCCTAGTTCGGTGTGATCAGAATCAGCTTGAGGTCTGTGGATGGATTTAAATGTGAATATAGGCTCTATATCAGGCCAGATGTGTTCATTTCAGCAATGCGCTCCTTATGGAAGAGTAGTCGGGGTGTTATTTCGTCGTCAGTTATTTCATGTAATGATGTATTGCGCCATGTGAGTCTTGTGTGATGGTTCTTGTCAGGAGTATAGACCCAATGATTTATTGGTTCGACAGTTGGTTATGAATTTCTACACATCTCTTCCATCGAGGCAGTATTGTAAGAGTTAGAGCAAGACCTATGTATATCATGGGGTGCAATGGGAGCATCAGAATCGTGGAATTTCGACTAAGTTGATCAGAGGATGTTATTGTGGTCCTGTGAGTAAAGTGGTGCAAGGTGTGAATTCAGCTAAGGCATGCAGTCATGTTTTGGTGCTGCGTGTAGTTATTGATACGGTGAGCGTATGTTGGAAATAGGCCTGGCATAGAATTTCGGATGTTGGAGTTGGGCTCTAAGGCTTATTTGCTTAAGCGAAAAAAGGATTTCTTCAAATTTATCGAGCTAGGGTACCCAACTGAGTTGTGGTAGCACGGGTAGGTGCTCGAGGTGTTAAACAGTGATTTCAGACTACTTTAGTATAGTTCTCAGCACGTTCGAGGACGAACGTATGTTTAAGTGGGAGAGAATGTAACGACCCGATCGGTCGTTTTGAGCTCTAGCGCATCGTTCAACAGTTTGAGGCCATGAGCAACTTCACTTCAGGTATTATGACTTGTGCGCACGATCGGAATTGAATTCCGGAAAATTCTAAGTTGATTTGGAAAGAGAATTCTCATTTCGGAAGCTTTAAGTTGAAAGAAATGACTAGGGTTGGATTTTTGAGTAAACGACCTTAGAATCGGGATTCGAAGGTTCCAGCAGGTTCGTATGATGATTTCAGACTAGGGCATATGTCGGGATCAGGTTTTGGAAGACTAGGGAACGTTGTGGCGCCTATTTTGGAAGTTAGCATTTTGGAAGAAATTTCATAAGTTTGGGTTGAAGTGAATTTGAGTGTTATCAATGTCTGTTTAGGATTCCGAGTTTGGGAGTAGCTCCATATGGTGATTCTGGAGTTGGGAGCGCGATCAGAAGTGAATTCGGTGGTCCGTAGGTCATTTTGGAGTCATTTGGCTAAAGATAGAAATTTTAAGGTTTTTGAGAAGTTTGACAGAGAGTTGACTTTTTGATATCGAGGTCGGATTCCGATTCCGGAAGTTAGAGTAGGTCCGTAATGGAAAATATGACTTGCGTGCAAAATTTGAGGTCAATCGGACGTGATTTGATAGGTTTAAACATCGAATGTAGAAGTTTGAAATTCTTAAGTTCATTAAACTTAGATTGGAGGTCGATTCGTTGTTTTAGTGCTGTTTGATATGATTTGAGGCCTCAAGCAAGTCCGTAATGTATTTTGGGACTGGTTGGTATGATTGGTTAGGGTCCCAGGGGCCTCGAGTGGATTCTGGGTAGTTAACGGATCGAAAATGGAATTTTGGAGAAGGCTGAAGTTGCTAGTTGCTGGTGTAACCGCACCTGCGAAACTAGGGCCGCAGGTGCGGAGCCGCAGAAGCGGCTTTTGTGCCGCAGAAGCGGAAATGGACGGCTAGGCTGGGACCGCAGATGCGGTCATTTTGCCTCAGATACGGGACCGCACCTGCGGAAGGAGGAGCGCAGATGAGGAAGTTGAAGGCCTGGGGGAAGACCGCAGAAGCGGCAATTGGTCCGCACCTGCGGGACCGCAGAAGCGGTCAATAGACCGCATGTGCGAAAGGACTGGAGGCAGTGAGTGTTTTAAAAATCGGAATTTGGCAATTTTCTCTCATTTTTCTCTTGGCTTGGGCGATTCTTGGAGGGTTTTAAGAGGGGGTTTTCATCATCAACGATAAGGTAAGTTATCCCCCCCCCTATCTTGAGTTAAATACATTGATTATGTACGGATTTGAGCATGAAATTTGTAGAAACTTGGGATTTGAGGGAAAACCTAGAAAATTGATATTCTTGGATTTTGAACACGATTTTGGGTATGAAATTAAGAGAAAATCATATAGTTGAGTTCGTGAGTTTATGGGTAAACTTTATCTTTGAAAAATTAAGGAATCTGGGCACGTGGGCCCGAGGGCAATTTTGTCAAAATTGTTATAAATCGGGTTGTAATGAGTAATTGAACGTATATTAATGGATTTGCATAATTATTGGCTAGTTTTGGAGCATTGTGCATCGATTCGGGTGTTCGGAAGAGCGTGGAATGCCGGTTATGGATCTTTGGAGCGAGGTGAGTCTCCTTTCTAACCTTTAAGAGGAAATTGTCCCCATAGGTGAGTTAATTGGTTATGTGCTCCTATTTGTGGGGGCTACGTATGCACGAGGTGATGGGTCCATGCGTAGCTACTATTATGCTATTGTCCGGGTAGTCTAGGACCCAAAAGCATGATGTACTTGGAAATATTTGTAATCCTATTGACGGTTTAAATTGCTTAAATTCTATCGAATTGGTAAGTGAATTTCTAAAAGGATTAAACTTCATTTTTCTCAAATCGTTAAAAAAAGGAGAATTTGGATTTTTCTTTGGATAATTGTTCCCTGTTGACTTCTTGATTGAATATTTGTATGTGTTTAATTTCGGAACGGGCCGAACGCCTCGACAGATTAAATAGATGCATCTATGGTTCGTACCATTCGACCCTCTGGCAGTGCACAGTTTAAATATTGTTGGATCGGGTCGTACGACCTCGACATGATTTGCGCATGCTTGTATTGCTTGCCTTGAGATTTATTGATATTGATACTTGCTCTCCCTGACTTGAGATAATTGAAAATTAATTGATTATGAACCCTGAGACTTTTAAAATAAGAAGGAACTTTTACCTGTTCGTGACTTATTTGAAATTATTGTTGTTCTTAATAAATTCATGATTATTCGCATTAATAATATATTACTATTGGACCATCAATAAGTATCGAAGTCGACCTCTCGTCTCTACTTCTTCGAGATTCGACGGGATACTCGTTGGTACATGTTGTTTTCGTACTCATACTACACTTGCTGTGCATTTTTGTTGCACAGGTTCATATGTGGCTAGTGGCTTAGTGGCATAACGGCATGGTTGATATGGAGACTTAGGTGAGCTTCATTTTATCGAGACGACCCGCAGCCAGCAGAGTCCCCTTCAGAGTATTGTATTATACTTTCATTTCTATCCACCTTGTATTTCGGACAGTTACCGTATTTTATTTCATTCCCTAGTAAATGCCCATGCACTTGTGACACCGGATTCTGGGATGATTATGGGATATATTGTATTAACTTCTTAACATTCATATTTGATTTGAAACGATTATCTTTTACTGATAAAATTTAAGGAAAATCATAGTTTTCAAAATTATTAAAACGAGAATTTAATTAAGTATTTTGGTTGGCTTGTCTGACAGTGGTGTCCGGCGCCATCACGACCCTTAGTGGATTTTGGGTCGTGATAGAATCACACTTGGCTTCGATAACCTCATACCCCAAGCTTTTAGCTAATTCTACACCTACAATCATAGGCTCATATTCAACTTCATTGTTAATCAATTTCACAGTTCTAGTTGATTGTGTTATTATGTCACGGGTGTTTTTTTTAAATATAATGCCTAACCCAGACCACTTCGCGTTGGAGGCACCATCAGTGAATAGGGTCCAGACCCCAAGTTAGTCCCCAAGGCGAGTAGTAATTCTTTATCGATCTCGAGAATTATGGCCGGTGTAAAATCGGCCACAAAGTCTGCTAATATCTAGGACTTTATAGCTGTCTGGGATTTGTATTAAATATCGTACCCACTAATCTCTACGACCCACTTTGCTAGTTGGCCTGAGAATTCGGGTTTATGCATAACATTTTTAACGGGTACGACGTCACATGCATAGAGTATGATATTGAAAATATGAATTTAGTTTCCTAGATGCACTTAGCAAAGCAAACGCCAATTTATTTTAGGAGTGGATACCTCGTCTTGGCATTACCTAAGGTTCTACTAACATAATATATAGGAAATTGAGTACCTTCTTCTTCCTGAACCAGGACACCACTTACTGCTATCTTGGACACTGCCAAATAAAGGTATAGTTGCTCGTTCGCCTTCAGGGTGTGAAACAAAGGAGGGATTGACAAGTATTATTTGAGTTCCTCCAAAGCTTTTTGGCACTCCGGGGTCTAGGCGAAGTTGCTCTTTTTCTTTAGTAACGAGAAAAATCGGTGGCTTTTATCTAACGACCTGGAAATGAATCGGCCCAATGCGGCTATTTGTCTGGTCACTCTTTGCACTGCCTTGACGTCGTTAACCATAGTGCTATCTTGTATGGCCTTTATTTTATCTGGGTTGATCTTTATTCCTCGGTTAGATATCACGAAACCAAGGAACTTGCCCGAGCCGACTCCGAAGGCACACTTCTCTAGGTTCAACTTCATCTTATATTTTCTTAGTATATAAAAGATTTCTTGCAAATGCCTCAAATTGTCCTCCACTCACAGGGACTTAACTAACATGCCATCAATATAACCCTCCATTAATTTCCCTATTTGTTCATTGAACATTCGGTTAACTAGGCATTGGTATGTGGCACCGACATTTTTTAACCCAAAGGGCATTAAATTATAACAATAAGTGTCGAACCTAGTTATAAAAGAGGTTTTCTCTTGGTCCTCTGGGTTCATCCGTATTTGGTTGTACCCGGAATAGGTGTCGAGAAAGATCAACATATCATCTCCTACTATTGACTCGATCATTCGGTCGATATTAGGCAAAGGAAATAAGTCATTTGGGCATGCTTTATTCAAATTCTTATAATCTACACACATTCTAAATTTCTTTCCCTTTTTAGGTACGACCACTATGTCAGCTAACCAATCCGTATATTTGACTTCCCGAATGAAACCTATTTTTAAAAGTTTAGATACCTCGTCCTTGATAAATGTGTGTTTGACCTCGGACTGTGGCCTCCTCTTCTGTTTAACCGAATGAAAGCTCAGATCCAAACTCAATTTGTGAGTTGTTATCTCCGGTGGAATTCCTGTCATATCTAAGTAGGACCAGGCAAAACAATTAGCATAACTGTAAGAAAATCAATGAGTTTTTTCCAGAGCTTGGGGGTCAGCCCCGTGCCCAGGTATACCTTTTTATTCGGTAGATGCACAAATAGTATAACTTGTTCTAGTTCCTCGATTATTGACTAGGTTGCGCCAGTGTCATCAGGTGCCATGAAGGATCTTGGGACCCCTGAGTCATCTTCCTTATTTGTTGGATGTTCGTCCCATTTTTTTCGGCTCGGTCGGGGTCGAGACCTGTGATTGCTATTTGGTGCCTTTCTCTTTGATTGGTACCGGGATCACTTCCTCGACAACGAACATCTCCTTTGCAGCCGGTTGTTCCCCGTGAACCATTTTGATTCTATCTAGGGTTGGAAGTTCAGCATTTGGTGCAAGGTCGATGGTACTACCCTCATTCTATCAACACACGGTCTTCCGAACAAGACATTGTACCTTATGGCCCCTTGATCAAATAGAACTTTGCTTGTTGAGTGGTTCCCGCCGTGTTGACTGGTAGGGTTATTTCTCCCTTTGTTGTCTCGCACGCCATATTAAATCTGTTTAGCACCCGGACTACTAGCACGATCTAGTCCAATAGCCCAGTTGCTCTACGACTCTCCATCGGATGATGTTGGCCGAGCTACATGGATCAATTAACACACGCTTAACTTAAAATTTATTAATAAGTATAGATATAACCGGTGCATCATTGTGAGGTTGAATGATGCCCTCAGCATCTTCGTCACTAAATGAGATGGATCCATCCGGAACATAATCTTGACTTTGTTTTTCTCTTGTGATGGAGACTTTGGTGCGTTTCATCATCGACCCTTGGGGAACGTCTACTCCTCCGATAATCATATTAATCACATGTTGGAGTTCTTCCTACTCGACCAGCTTGTTTGAGTCCCTGTTGATGAAATGGTTTTTGGCGCGTTCGCTTAGGAATTCCTGAAAATGCCTATTATTGAACAAACGAGCCACTTCTTCTCTCACTTGTCGACAATTATCGATTCTATGACTGTGAGTACCGTGATACTTGCATATCAAATTGTGATCCATTTGTGCCAAATCAGACTAAAGCGGCCTTGGCCATTTGGTCTCCTTGATGCGATCGATGGCTGACACTATGCTTGTTGCATCTACGTTGAAGTTATACTCCTACAGCCTCGGGGAATCCCTGACTCCGAATGATCTGTCGAGCTCGTTCCTATTCACCAACCCTCGATTGCTCGGGCCCTGATAATTGCTTCTGTCGTTCCTGGTCAAATTGTGACCACGTCTATTTCCTTTCCTATTTGAGTTGTAAGGCTGGTATCGGTCTCGGGGCAGCCTCGACTACCGATCTACTACTCTTTTAGACTTGTCTTTCACTTTACCGGGATAAAACTGTTCACTTTACCGGGATAAAACTGACCCCGATAAATCCCCTAATTAGTCGTCCTCGACTTTTATCTTTGACCGATACCTATTGTGAACATTGGACCAGGTAACTGTTACCAAATTTTGCTTCAGTTGTTGAGATGCAACCAAACTTTGGGGGTTGAGGCCCTTAGTAAATACCTAAACGGCCCAATCGTGCGCAACCGGCGGTAACTGGTAAGTCCATTTGTTCCATATAGAACCTTGACAAAAATTCCCGGAGCATTTCGTTGTCCCTCTATTTGACTTTGAACAGGTCTGATCCCCTCGTCTCAACTTTAACGGCTCCAGTGTGAGCTTTAACAAAGGCATCTGCAAGCATAGCAAACGAATCAATAGATTTTTGAGATAAATTATGATACCATATCATCGCTCCCTTGGACAGGGTTTCTCCGAATTTCTTCAGCAACACCAACTCAGTCTCATCATCCTCGAGGTCGTTGCCTTTTATAGCGTATGTATAAGAGGTCACATGATCATCTGGATCTATGGTCCCACTGTATTTGGAATATCGGGCATTCGAAACCTTTTCGAAATCGGCTTTGGTGTCCCGCTCGGGGGGAAAGGCTTTTGAATGAACCTTTTGATATCCGGTCCCTTCACTATCGGAGGTGCCCCTGGAATCTGATCAACCCTCAAGTTGTAAGTTTCCACTTTCATATCGTTTGCCTCTATCTTTTTTTCGCCGGATTCTACACATTTTGTTAGTGCCTCTAGCATTTTCATCACCACGGAAGTTTTCCCGGATCCAGACTCGTTGGGCTCGGTGACAACGCGTTCTTCCCTCTAGGTATCTTCTTCAACCCATTCGGGTTCAACAACGTTGTTTGCGTGATTTTAATTTTGCAGTTGTGGTATGACAATTTGTTGGGCTTGCAACATCTCAAAAATCAAACGTAAGCTAACTCCATCGCCTCTCCCTTCGGGTGCTTCACGATCTGATTACCAAGGTGCCCCGTGAATGTTGTTAGTGGGATCAGTCGGTAGGTTAGTGTTGACAGCAACCTATAAGTTGGCATAGACCGGATCAGCAACTGGTACGCCATTAGGGTCGACAAAGGGTACATTGTTGCTCGGCAACCCCTTGTTATTTTCACCGTGATGGCCTGATTTGGCGTCAAAACTTAAGTGAGAAGATTGAGAGGCTGACATATTGAATAGTCCTGAAATCAAACTTCAAAGAACAAGTGTAAAATAGTGTGTGTTATCAAGATTCGTATTAAATCATCACTATTATCCTTAGCCCAACGGTGTACGCCAAACTATTTACCCCTTAAAAATAAATAACAATTAAATTTGTACACATTTTAAAGGATATGTGGTTTAATTTAACACAAATAATCCAAGAACAGTAAATTGTTGAATTGAAATAAGCCAGAATAATCAAACCAAAGTGACACAATAGTTAAGTCTTACGTTTAGCTTAAATGCCAATGATCAATCTTGATTGAGCCCTCGAGATAGAGCTCAGATCCGAATAAATGAGTAAATAACTGAAGAACGCTTAAATCGATTGCTGAGAGCTAAAAAAAAATTATTGCCTTGTTATGCGTGAAAAAGTGAGTCCGAAAAATAAAAGGGTCTTCCTCATTATATAGTAGAAGAGATTTAACCCTAGTATAAGTCTAAATGAAGTACAAACCTTTTTCTTCCTCCTTTTCCATGAAAATAAGTTCCGCAGTCAATATCGAGTGTGATCCGCGCTGCAATATCCAGCTGGTGGTGGATATTTCGACTTCTCGTTTGTCTCCTTCAACCGCCTTTCCTTTACCCTCGTTTATTCATCTCATTCGAGCTTGTTTTCCTCCGGGTTCGACCATGCTCGAGACCCGTTATATCATTTGTCCGTTCTTGATTTTGATTTGTGGGTATCTTTGGGCTCACCCGAGCTAGTAACAGGTAACGTCATTCCTTGTTTCATAACAAAAAATTGGAGATAACTCTATCCTTGATTATACCCGTATATAGTTATAAAAAAACAGAGACAAAATTTAAATGGCATCCAGAGAAAATAACTATTTATTGTTCCGCTAATAAACTACTGTTTGTGTTGGAAAAATGGAATCCAAACATAATTTTATTTAAAGTAGTATGTTTTTCAAATGAACGCATATTCACGGAATAATTCTTTTTTTTTTTCTTGACTCTGTTTTTCGACATTCTCCCAAAGAGTACGTGGGCCTCAACTGTTTCAGCAAACAAGCACGTGCACATCACGGGATTAACTTTCCTTCCTGAATTTACACATCATCATCATCTTCAGTTCCATCTTTCCATTCTACAGCCTCTGCTCTCCGCTGATCGCCGTTGCTATAAGACGGAGCTCCGTTACCTTTTCTATCGGAGTTGACCCGGAATAGTTTATGAGCCTATATTCTTTCCAATTTTTCTCACATTACAGAACCCTTATTAAACCCTTGAGCATTCCACCACCGTCGTGGTCGTTGACGATGAAGGACCGGCCGCCGCCGCCGTCATCCGTTTACGTACCTCCACATCAACGCCTCCTCCGTTCAGTAATCACTGCTGTTCCGCCACAGTCCGGCGGCTTCCGTTCTACAGCAATCGATCCCAAACCTATTCCGAACGCTCAGCAGCAAATTCAGCAGCCACAACAAATGCGAGTGCTGCAACAGAAGAGAACTTCACGATTTGATGAGGTTTTACTTTCTCAGGAAGTTTCCGCTTGTGATATTGACCTTACACCCTATCAGGTAGGTGAGGCTTCTCTCGGCTCGTCTGTTTGTAGCACTTTGAAGTTTAATGATGTTAACAAGAGAACATTTCCATAATTGCAAAAAAAAAAAAAAAAAATTAAAAAAAGTACTATGCACGTCTCATTATAGGTGATGGTGTTTGAGCTGGAGGCGGAGCTAGCATTTGAAGTTTATGGCTCTAAACATGCCACCCAACTCATATCTGTTTAGTTAGTGGGTTTGCAATTAAGTATTTATACCTATTTTGTGGATTTTCAAATAAAAAATAGGGTTTAAGCAAAAGCTATTGGGTTGGTCCATACCCACCCGTGAGCACTGAGCAATACTCTACCTCTGCCCCTGGGTTGAGCAGACTATGAGAAGTCTAAAATTAAATTGTTTCTACAGCCTAAAAAACAGCCTTAAAAAAGTGTCACATAAAGTAGAACTGAAGAAAATATTCCATAATAGTGAACACCGCTGAGAAAACTTCACCGATGCAAAACATATCATAGCTATATCATAGCCACTCTCAAGTTCGAATAAAGGAGGAGTTTTCCTAGCTTGACGATCGACTTAGAAGGTAGTCATATACTATCATGAATCTTCTAACTATTTGATTCTTTGGGACGTGCTCCCCTAGGCATGCATTACATAGATATCCAACTTAAGTGGTGAATGGACAAAGAGTTTCAATAAAATGGCATGAATAGAGTCAATAGGAAAAATGCCTGAGTAGAGTACAATGTATATATAAGATTCATATAATTGACCTCAGCTAGTTTGAGATTGAGGTATAGTTGATTTTTCATATGCTCTTGGGGTCCTAACTCAGTTTTTGGTATGCTTATACCTATCAGTTTTTCCACTATTTTGGGCTGTGCTTGAATCACTGTATAATGTTTCAATTTGACTTAGTAGGAACAAGTTAATTGGGCTTAAAATGTGGAAATCTCAATGATGGCATAGTTTTTATAAAAACAAGATGATTGTATAGTTTCAATTAGAATTGAATTATTGCCCAATTTCAATCAAAACTCATTTTTGAGCAAGTTAACTCAAATAGTGTTTTCATTTTCAATGGTATGTAACTCAAATTTCCATTATAGTAGTAATGCAAATTTACTTGAGTAGCTTACATCATATAAGGACCTGTTGTTTTTAGTTTAGTGGTGATATGCATTAGTACAGTCCCTTGAACAATGAACATTTCATCTTCGTTGGGGAATCGAGGAATGCCGACAGTCACCATGAAGTAAGTAATTGTAGGGACATTGAGATCGATGAAGTCATGGAGGCAATGCGTAAGATGAGAAGGGGCAGAGCTACCGGGCCAGACGAAATTCCGGTTGAACTGTGGAGGTGTGTGGGTAGAGCAGGCTTGGAATGGCTTACTGCATTGTTTAGTGTTATATTCAAGACTAATAGAATGCCTGAAGAGTGGAGGTGGAGTACAATGGTCCCGTTGTATAAGAACAAAGGTGATGTCCAGAGCTGTAACAACTATAGGGGCATCAAATTACTAAGTCATACCATGAAAGTTTGGGAGAGAGTGGTAGAAATGAGAGTGCGAAGGACGGTGTCTATTTCAGACAACCAATTCGGGTTCATGCCGGGACGATCTACCACAGAAGCTATCCACCTTATTAGGAGGATGGTGGAACAGTACAGAGATAAGAAGAAGGATCTCCACATGGTGTTTATTGATCTGGAGAAAGCGTACGATAAGGTTCCTAGGAAGGTCTTATGGAGCTGCTTAGAGGATAAAGGGGTCCCGAGTAACTATATTAGGGTGATTAAAGACATGTATGATGGAGCTAAGACTCGGGTTAGGACAGTAGGAGGCGACTCTGAACACTTTCCAGTTATTACGGGGTTGCACCAAGGGTCTGCACTCAGCCCATTCCTATTTGCCCTGGTGATGGATGCACTGACTCATCATATTAAAGGGGAGGTTCCATGGTGCATGCTATTTGCTGATGACATTATTCTAATTGACGAGACAAGAGGCGGCGTCAACGAGAGGCTAGAGATTTGGAGACATGCTCTTGAGTCTAAAGGTTTCAAGTTGAGTAGGACGAAGACGGAATACCTCGAGTGCAAATTTGGAGTTGAGCCGACGGAAGCGGGAGTTGAAGTGAGGCTTGACTCTCAAGTCATTCCCAAGAGAGGTAGTTTCAAGTACCTTGGATCGGTTATTCAGGAGATCGAGGAGATTGACGAGGATGTCACACACCGTATAGGGGTGGGGTGGATGAAGTGGAGGTTAGCGTCGGGAGTCTTGTGTGACAAGAAAGTGCCACCGTTACTAAAAGGTAAGTTTTATAGAGCAGTGGTTAGGCCTGCCATGTTGTATGGAACTGAATGTTGGCCGGTAAAGAACTCACACATCCAGAAGATGAAAGTAGCAGAGATGAGGATGTTGAGGTGGATGTGCGGGCATACAAGGATAGATAAGATTAGGAATGAAGATATTCGAGAGAAGGTGGGTGTGGCCCCCATGAAGGACAAGATGCGAGAAGTAAGACTCAGATAGTTCGGGCACATTCAGAGGAGGAGCACTGATGCACCGGTGAGGAGGTGTGAGCGACTGGCTGTAGTGGGCACGCGGAGAGGTAGAGGAAGACCTAAGAAGTATTGGGGAGAGGTGATCAGACAGGACATGGCGCGACTTAGGATTACTGAGGACATGGCCCTTGATAGGGAATTATGGAGGTCGAGCATTAAGGTTGTAGGTTAGGGGAGAGTGTGAATATTTCTACAGCACAATAGAGGGAGACTATCCAGTTAGGAGTTAGACTAGGAATGTCATTGGTCGTCTATTGATGCAGGGCTTTACCTTCTAGTTGTACTATACCAGCCATCTATTTCGTATTTCGTATTCTGTATTTCATATTTCATATCTCTTATATATTGTTGTTATTTTTATTACGCATTTTTATGGTACTAATATATCATCTCCTATTGCTTTTTTGAGCCGAGGGTCTCCTGGAAACAACCTCTCTACCCTTCGGGGTAGGGGTAAGGTCTGCGTACATATTACCCTCCCCAGACCCCACTTGTGGGATTATACTGGGTCGTTGTTGTTGTTGTTGTTGTTGTTGTGGGTCTTAAATTTTTTACTTCAGTCTTCGTAATGAACCCCATATATTTTGTGATGAGTTAGACCTATGTTGCAAGACTCTCCAAAATGCTGCCACACCCATGTTGGATCCTCCAAAAATATACTACTTTTGGAGGATCCGTCATGCACCCGGCGAAACCGGCGACATTTTCGGAGAGTCCAAGCAACATAGAGGTAGACAACCATATCTACTTATCAAGTCAAGGCCTAATATAGAGCTTTAAATCTATGAAACCCGACACGCGTGGGGATGTATTCGAGGGTCATATGTACCTAAGCACTGAATTGCACTGGCAAGCATCAGATGCATGCTAGCTTGGTTTAGGCATGGTTGTTTTCTGATTCTCGAACCTTTGTTGTTCAGGCATGTAACAAGATATGAATTACGAGAATGTTTAATTAGAATTTCTAGGCTACTGTTATTAATATAACGACGAATAAAGTTTCCATTGCCAACACCTACAACTCTGTTCCTTAAATAATTGGTATGTGGTGCATTATGAGTTTGGTTTGTTTAAATAAGTAGTATCAATAAAATTGAAAAATTAAATCAGTCCATTCCTCAGCCTCTTCCTCATTCTATTCTGAGCTATTTTTTGGCTCGATGATTTTGTGCCCTAGTATGGCTCTTCCTCTTTTTCTTCATGGACCTTTTAACTCTTCCATTTCCTTTTCAAGTTCTCACTCTCTTTCTCCTCCTCATCGTCTTTCTTCAATGGTCAGTGCTTACTGTTGCTAGTCCTCTCATAAGACGTGTTTAGTTACTTGTCGTGATACATGCCGAATTATCAAGTAATATGCTGACCAGTGGTAACACTGTTTTTTTTCTGGAGTTAATAGCTTGTTTTAATGCTGGAACTGGCTGCAGTTATATTCTTATTCAAACATTTGTAGCAATTAGCTGAAAAATGGAGTACAACCTTTCAAAACATAAAATTGGTTTTAGTTTGCACCTCTCCAGTAAGTTGCATCTGAACTAAAGAGTTTCCATGCTCCTAATGTTATGTGTCAACTTAACTACATGTTGTCAGCATTTTTCTATTGCTGAATGATGGAATCACTGCTCTGGAACATCAATGTACCCTTAGATGATAGGCACACATTGTGGAGACTAGAACTTGTCAATTAATCTGAACGACTCAACCGTAACCCATAGGTTTAGGCGTGAATGGCATACTTGTATGTGGAGCATCCTTGACATGAATGAGGTTTTTAAACTTTCTTTTTAGATCTGATGATGAAGTTTTTATACGTGTCGGAGAATTATTGCTTTGTCATGGAAAATAACTGACCGCGTCCAGCTACTTTCACTTGCATGTCTATGTTAAGGCCTGCATGCATTTACAGCAAATTATTCCAGTATGCTTGTATCACAAATATATGGCACCTGACCATTCTATAACATAAATGGATTCCAGGGTGCTGCCATATCTGACAACACTGAAGCATGGAAATCGAAGCTCACTGCTCTGTTACGCGACAAGGATAAACAAGAGGTGCTCTCAAGGGAGAAAAAGGATAGGCGTGATTATGAGCAAATAGCAGCTTTAGCGAGCAAAATGGGTTTATATAGGTATCTTTCATCAGAAAGTGTCTTGTTTATAGATTTGTTTTGGTACAGGACTTTAAGTTGCCACCACCCTTTGCAGCAACCTATATTCAAAAGTAGTTGTTGTCAGCAAGCTTCCATTACCAAACTACAGGTTTGATTTGGATGATAAGCGTCCTCAGAGAGAGGTATGTTGTTGACGGTTAGATCTTGTTATTCAGTAATTTAAATTCGACTCAACACAAATGCTTCCACTTCTATTTACCTTTTCTTATTTGATTATCTTTATCTAGATTTACATTCCTGTTGCTTCCCACTTGGTCAGCCTTTATTGGTTTTACATGCTTGTTTCCTGTATACCCTACTCTCCCCCTTTCTGCCTCTTTTTCCTGTTCTTTATTTCCTTAATGATACGATTGCATCCTTCAAATAATTGTCAGGTGATCTTGCCTCCGGGGTTGCCAAGACGAATAGATACTTTTCTTGGAGAATACTTGTCTCATAAGCCAATGAGCGTGGCTGTACTTTCACGATCAAGCAGTAATGGTAGCATAACTACCGATGAGGGTCTATTTGAGCAGCCAGAGTTACTCCCTCAAAGTAAGGCTTCCATGGAGAACATCCTTTGGCGTAGGAGCATGCAAATGCGAGCTGAGCAACAAACTTGGCAGGTTCAATCACCTCAAAAAATTTAGAGCATATTGACGTCTGTGCAAATTAAAAATGATCTCCCTCTTCCAGCCTTTTGTCATTTCTTCAAACAAGATACTTAGTTTTCGTGGGCTACTTTCTATAGGCCAGACATTACAAGTGAAGTTTGCTGCCTGAAACCTATGATGGAGTGAGATTTAAACATGCAACAACTATACATTCTTCTTAATTTGTCTGGAGTCTGGACTAAGCAATAAAAATAGGTGTTGAGATTGCATTCTTTCCAATAACATGCTAAAGGTAAAACAAATACATGTAGGTTGCATGCTTTAATCAAATACTATAGAGTGCACGAGAATAAAGTTACACTAGCTGATCTGTCGGAATGTGTGTAGATACACTGCATGTAGTATTATCTTGCCAGGAGATTCGCACTATATGATATTGCAGGGGCAGAACTCAGTAAAGGCACTTTCTTCTACCACAGTTGAATTTACTATTGCTGGAGTAGCCCTTAAAATATCAAGAACATAATTAGCAAGTAGTATTGGTTTTTGTTTTTTCTGCACGTCTTCTTTGAATTATTGTCTTTTCTCTAACTTCTCAAAAAAGGAAAAAAAATGTTGTTCACTTGCTGTTTTCCTCTGACCTGCTACGGTGAGAGATAGGATATTTGTGTACTTAAATATAACTTGCAAAAGTTATCAGTGGTATGTTTTAAAAAATTAGGACGCAACACACTCAAGTCCAAAGGTATAATGTTGTTTATTCAGAAGTCTTTCTTTATGTTTATCCCCAAGAGTTTATACGTTACATTCCCAGTTAGTTGAGAAAATACTAGCAGTTATAGTATATAACACATGATGACCTTGCTTTTGCCTTCATTTTTTTTCTTCAAGATGCCTCACTTTTGATATGCTGATATCTTCTCATTCTTTCTCCAGTGTTTCTCTTTTCTTCCGTTCAGGGGCTCACACTTCTTTGTTTTAGACTGTACTTCAATTTCTTGGTTCTACCAGAAACACATGGGCATTCAGATAATAACAATTAAAAAAAAACAAAAAATTGGCACTCAGTTAAGAAGAATATTAGTCATCTTTGCGTTTTGGAGATTTTTGATGCTCAGATAGGAACAATATCAATCATAATTGAGTTTTGAGATCTGATTCATAGACCTAACTAATATTATTGAGGACTCTGGTTTAGTTATAGATGTGACAAAACTTTTGGTTTAGAGTCTTAATTTAGGAAGCGTAAAAGCAGTCAGTAGGTGGTCAAAACTTTAACATAAACATTGGCGCTAGCTGTAGCTCGCGATTTGTGAAATGCTTTAGTTCATATCAAAGCTTAGCACTGATAGAGAAACTAAGAGGTCCTTGTTCAAGGCGTCAAACAAAAGCCCCCATAGGTCTTCAATTGAATGGGTCTTCAATTGAATGGCATAAACAAAAATGGAGTTTCTTTAGTATTAAGAGATTTCTTGATGCAAACCTATAATACCCGCATTCATAGGAAAAAAAAAACTTCCAATCTCACTATATGTCTGATAACTTTAGTGACGAATATTAAAATCTTTTTATAAATGAATTTCTGAAAATTTATATAAATGGAAATCCAATCTCAACTGTCTGTAGGGAAAATAGTACGTGCTAGAGTGAGTAAACAGTCTGCTGTCACTTCATTCCTTTGACCCTTTTGCACTAGATTTTTCCTGCACTATATGTTCTTAATACTGTATCTCCACAGTTTGTAACTTTTTATAGCTCCTTTTTTTGTACTGGTTATTTCTTTTTACAAGGTTAGTAAAATTTTCTAAGTATCTTTGTTGTTTTTTGTTCTCCCTGTGGAAGGTGGATTCATGGGATAACATTCTTGTTTGTTATAGGAATCACCAGAAGGTAGGAAGATGCTGGAATTTCGTAGTAGTCTACCTGCATATAAGGAAAAAGAAGCAATATTAAGTGCCATTTCACAAAACCAGGTATGTTAGATCTTGAGAATCTATCCTCAACCTCGTGGAGTGTCGTAGCTGTCAGTGACAGGTCCCCATGTACATCTTATATTATTGGTGAAGGAGAAAAAGAGCTTCTTTTGATTCTGTTGTTTTTATGATACGTTTGAGGTGTAAGATTATAAAATATGTGGTTGTGAAATATCATCAAACAGTATTCTCATATATTTAACCATTAACATTCACTAAGGGCAGTTGGTGGGCTAGCAAGACATCCCACGATTAGAATCCAAGAATGAAGGATTATAATCAGGACACTAAGTGGTCGTTTGTACATGGAATAAGGATAATAATCCCGGGATAAAATTTGGGATTAACTTTATCCCATGTTTGGTTTGGGGTATTAGCTAATCCCGGGATAACTTTTACACTAAAATTGTGGGATTAGCTATCCCATATAAAGGTGGGATAAGGATATCCCACCCCATGGGATATCTTGGGATATCCCACCATTGTACCAAACGATGCCTAAAAGTAGTATTACTTTCTGTCTAATGCTAGGTTTATTGGACAAATAACAAGAAAAATTGGCAAAAATCCATCTCGACATTCAATTTGAACTCGAATTAAATTTCAGTACCAAAATACTCTTGAAACAACTTTCATTTACAGTTGCAAAAGCTTTTCTACAATATTCTTCTTCAAACTAACTCTATCTCAACCCTTTGACACGACTCTCATAAAAATGCTATGTCATCCACAAATTTTACGAAGCAAAAAATCTAATATACAGCAATAGTATAACATACAAAACCTTACATTATAAAAAAAAGCAATAGTATAACATAGAAGGGGAAGATACGGAACAATTAGCAACGTCGTAAAAAACTTGAGCATTCAACCCAAGACCTTGATGCAGCGGGTGGAATTGCTCAGGACTATTATTAATCCCTATTGAACCCATACACGGTTTGGGACAGTGTCAGTGATACATATCTAACACTTTCTGACATGTGTAACTGGTTCTACAGAAACATGAGGTAAAAAAGTTTATCTTTTGTTTTCGTTTTTGGGCTTGGCTCAACATTTAGAAAAGCGGATATGGAGCATAGAGTATAGGAGTGAAGAATAGACAGGAGCTGAGAGAGGAGGGCATTGAGAAGTGAACTTGGAGTTGAGACAGGACCTGAAGTGGATTTAGTAGCTCAAATGGTTGGGATGGGAGAGAGAAGCTCATGCTTATAAGTGGCTGATATAGTGAACATGAGGTAATGTACAATTGGATTAGAAGTGGAGAGAATGATCGTTGTAATGGACTTGCATGTGGAAAATGGGCTTACTGAAGTTCGGTTCTAGTACCATGCAAAAGAGTCTGGTTGTCCTACCCAAAATATTAAGGTAATGGGAGTAGATTAGGATCATAAATTCCTTTAGAAATTCTTAGAAATGATGTGGGATAGTTATATATATCAATAAAGTAAAATATTGGATAGTTGTATATCTCAATAAAGAAAAAACAAGAAGAGATAAGAGCAGGGCTGGCTCTAACATTGTAGCTAATCAGGCTTGTGCCTTAGGGGGCCCCATTTTTTACAAATAATAGGTTTATAGGCATTTAAATAAAATAAAATTTACTACTTTTAGTACAAAATATTTCATATAAAAGAAAAGTAATTTTTTATAGATGTAAATAAAGTAACCGTTTGGCTTACTTAAAAATAGGTAGTATGAATATCTTTTCTAACGTGTGAATTAGAATTGATTTGACAAGGAAAATAGTACAAGTAGAATATACTATATACAATCAAATAAAAAGGCTTTATTTTTTTTTCAAATATTTATATTGCTTATAAAATAATGTTAACAATTCCTATAACAGTTGCGTCAACGGAAAGAAATTTTTCAAAATTAAAATTGAAAAAATCTTAGCTAAGATCAACAATGTCTCAAGAACGATTAAATGAGTTGGCTATATTATCAATTGAAAAGGAATTATTGGAAGAAATTGATTATAAAAAAATATTAACAACTTTGCATCTCAAAAAAGCTAGAAGAATAGACTTCAAATAAAAATATATATTATAATCTTTTAGAAAAAAATTAGGCCTCATGCCCACAATTGTACTTGAGCCGCCCCTGGATAAGAGGGAATTGTTGCAAACATAAAATAAATGGCAAAAAAGACAAATGAAGCCAGATAGAGGGAGGGAGAGAGAGAGAATGAGATTATGGATAAGAAGGCGATTGTGAAAGGTAAGAGAGAGGGCAGATGACATGCATTTGCGGGATAGGGGAGGGAAAAGAGGACAAGGGTAGGAAGGAGAATAGAGGCACATGGTTGAAAGATGGACAGTTAGGGAGGGTGAAGGAGAAGATGTGAGGGCAAGAGTCCCAAAGAGGGTGGGATTGGAGATTTCTCCCTAGTGCAGTGAGAGAGAGAGAGAGAGATTGAAAATTGTGCTAGAGTTTGGTGTTGGCCTATTTATAGGTGAGGGTCAAAATAATCTCTTGAGACCCAATCCCAGGATAGTTTTCCCGACATGATCGTTCCCTCTTTTGGATGGAGTATTACCGTGGATTAGCAATCCCAAATTAGTCCAGTCACAGTTCATTGTTTATCCAGTTCCATATCTGGCACCAAATGTGAGATATCTGGGAAAGCATTCACATACCGTCGGAGAACCAAAATTTTCTGGCCAGGCATAAAGCAGATGAGGGGCGAGGAAATGGGAAAAATGACGCATGAAATGAAAGGAGTATGTTTTGAAGTATGTCCCAGCTTTGTGAATCTCATCCTTTTACTCACGGATTAAGGGGTGTGGCTTTAGCAAAGAAGTAATACATGAAAAGATTTACATCATGCAATGAATCCTCCTGGTGAAGAATAAAGATCGAATAAGATAGCAAAGTGCAGTTGTTGGAGCCCTTTGAAGTTCTGTCAAATTCGTCTAGCATTCTGGTAACTCCATTACTGGGTGTTAGTGTTGTCTGCCAAATGACCTCTCTGCTCAATTGAAGAGTGGTGTGGCCAGCTCTTAGCTTGATAAACTATTTTTTATTTAGGAAACTAATGAAGCTCAGAATTGAAGGTGTGAAAGAAAACATGAAATAGCTGAATGCCTTGGTAAAGATTTGATTTTTTTGAAATGTATCCTGATGATGCTAATATTAAGAAAAGCTTTTCCGTACGCACAGGTGGTTATTATCTCAGGTGAAACTGGCTGTGGGAAGACCACACAGATTCCCCAATTTATTTTAGAGTCTGAAATTGAGTCTGCTCGCGGAGCCATGTGCAGTATCATATGTACTCAGCCAAGAAGAATATCTGCTATGACTGTATCTGAAAGAATTGCTGCAGAGAGAGGGGAGTTGTTGGGTGAAACAGTGAGTTTATGTACTAGCAAATTAACTACCAACACATTCCATCACACGTTATCTCTTTGCACAACATTCTGACTGAAAATTTGGAATACGTATTCTGTCTTCTTTGATGTCTCTGTAGGTTGGATATAAAGTGAGGCTAGAAGGTGTTAAAGGGAGGGATACTCACCTCCTCTTCTGTACCACTGGTATCTTGTTGAGAAGACTACTAATTGACAGAAATCTGAAGGGCATCACACATGTAATTGTGGACGAGATTCATGAACGTGGAATAAATGAAGGTATATTTTTGTTTTTAAAGAGATTGTGAAGTTCATGAAATCTGATTTTTAACAATGAAGTATGTCTTGTACCAGATTTTCTGCTAATAGTTCTAAAGGATTTAATCCCTCGCCGGCCTGAGTTAAGGTTGATTTTGATGAGTGCCACCTTAGATGCAGAGCTTTTCTCTTCATACTTTGGTGGGGCTCCGCTGGTCCACATTCCGGTGAGTAAGTTGGTTGGCTAGTTGTGTTTTTAATTGATGTGCAGTATTAATTTCTGCCAATGGTCCTTTTCTACTGACACTTGTTCTATTACTACCTGAATTCCAATTTATGTGGTGAGACATAGTCTGACTACATGGAAAGTTTAAGGTTAATTTGTCTTGTATATTATACTGGTAGAGTAGTAAAAGAAAATAGTAAAACAGGTGTTTTGTATAAAAAATGCTAAATAGTAGTTAAAAACTTAGTAGAATAAGGAAGGAATCATAAATGTTTAAATTTGAATAATGTGAATAGTTGAAGTTTGCGAAAGTTGTTAGAAAAATATTATTGCTAAGTGTTTCTCTTCATAAAGATGTTTCTGTCTGAGATTTGCTTCCTTTTTTATGTATCTTGCTCATGAGATTTCTCCTTTTTATCAGTTAAATTACTTCCTTTGCTCCAATTTTTGTGTCACTCTTCTATTTTGGACATGCAAAATGTAGACAAAATTCCTTTTTTATACATATCACAACTTTCATGAATTCAAGTACTTTAAATTATTCAAATTATAAACTTTGATATGACTTTTTCTATATTGAACTAACTTTTCAACCAATACTGTAATATTCTCTTGCACTATTATTAATAACCAGTCTAATCAACATCTTAAACTCCAGATCTATCCAATTTACCCTCATATGGAATTAGATATAGTGAGTACTTCATTAAAAATCATTGTAAAAGAATGAAAATATCCGAGGACGTCTTAAAATAGAAAGTGTAGCATATAACCTGAGACAGCGCAACAACTTGTGCTTGTTGGTAGGCACTGCACTATTAACGATACTCCTTTGTTGAGAAACTGTTTTTAATTTCACAAGGGTCATGTGTTAAGCTCCTTTGCTAGTTGAGCATTGAAGATAACAATTAGGTCCCTTATCAACCAAAGAAAAAAGATCACAATTAAGTTATGGTTATTGACGTGAAAGTTTCAATCCTGAAGTAGATTCTTTTTAACTCTTGGTGAGAGGTTCTGCTCCCATCGTCGCTTTATGGGTGCATCAAGTCCTCCATTTGCGGAACCCTTAAGTGTCTCTCTCCTTTGCGACATGCACCATTCGCTGCTCAAGAAAAGCAATGAACTAGTGTTGGCAAAGGCATCTAATGGGAAATGATGTGGGTATTTGATTAATTTAGCAAGCCAGTTATAACTATCAATAAGTTTATTAACCCAGAAATAACTGCTAGTTCTTCATTTGGGTGTTCAGTTCTTGCTAAATGGTTTTCTATTCCCATTTGAAGTCTACTTTGTTTTTTGAGCTTCTATAGTTCTTTTATTTGTAGTATGCATTCTTGTTTTAAATGTACTTACTGTTGTGAGATGGAGAGCCGATCTTTCAATTTCTTCGGACTGATATACTGCTCTGTTGCTTTTTTCAATAAATCCAATATCATCTTTCCTAGAAATCCGAATTGTCAACGGTTGCTTATTACGCTGTAGAAATCCTTTTGGAATCTGATTATCACTATGTTGCATTCATGAGTCAGTGAGTCACTAAGCTTCCCTTTATCTTTCTTTTTTTTTTCTTTTTTTTTTTTGTGATAAAGGAAAAAGAACAAAGATAAAGGAAGCTATCTCTGGTATCTATAAATAGCAATTTCATAAAGGAGATGAAATGAGGGCAGGTCTGATTACATTTGGTTACTCAATATAAATGTAGTGCAAACTGTTTTGATCCTAATGAACATTAGATGGATTGATCTACAACCAATTGTTTTATTTAACCTATTGAAATGTTTGCCGCTGATCGTGGATATAATATGCAATAGAAAATGACATGCAGAATTCACTGTTCAAAGAAATCCTAGAGAAGAGATTGCTAAGAGTATCCCTATCAACATCTGCGGAGACCAGGTTAAAGTTGGGTCTGTCTACCTCCTTTTGTGTGGTTGGGTGGTGTAATATTTATGTGGGCTTCTTGTTATGCTGCTACAAATCAAATTAGATGGTAAGGTTTTTTCCGATGAGAAGTCAGAAGTGTATAAATCTAGAAAGATTACTCGCTACCTTATCCGAAGAAAAAAAATCTGGAATGATTACTTGCATGAAGGGTTTTGACAATATCAGTTGAGATTGGGATTCGATCAGCTTCCCTTTTTGCTGTGCTTATTTTGCTTAGAGAAGACACAGATCTTCTCAGTTGCTAAAAGGAATAGGAGTGAATTTTTCCGGTTCAGGATGTGGGGTTTTTTCTAGTTGAGTATGTGGTAGTTCATTTCTTCTCTTTCTAGGTAGCGCATCTGTATGTTTAACATCATCCGTGCTTGCTATGTCTTAGTTAAGGCACCAAGCAACAAATACAGATTCATCTTTTCTTCCTCGACGCAATTTGATCCATACTTCCATTGCTTCCACATTGTTTTGTGGGTATTTGGTTAAAGTACATGTCAAATGCATTATGTGGTGATGGCTCATTTAAAAAAAATAGTATTATGTGTTGATGGGGACGTTTAGTCTAAAATTTTACTTTCTTCATCAGTGAATTTCTCTTTTTGCTATCCTTAAAATTAGGAAACTCATGAATAGTTGGAGTGCTTTAAGTTGAAAAGTTTTTCCATTGTGTCTATTAGGGATTTACATATCCCGTTCGCACTCATTTCCTCGAAAATATTCTGGAGATGTCGGGATACAGATTGACGCCAGACAATCAGATTGATGATTATGGTCAGGAGAGAACGTGGAAAATGAACAAGCAAGCTCCAAGAAAAAGGAAAAGCCAGATTGCTTCTGCTGTTGAGGTTTCCAACTTAAAAGCAACTTCCACAGTTTTCATTTGCTACAATTCCTGTGCTAATATATTCTTTGTCGTCAGGATGCCCTCAGAGCTGCTGATTTCAAAGAATTTAGCCCTGTGACACAGGAGTCTTTGTCTTGTTGGAATCCTGATTGTATAGGCTTCAATCTTATAGAACATATTCTATGCCATATTTGTGAAAATGAAAGGCCTGGTGCTGTTTTAGTTTTTATGACTGGTTGGGATGATATAAATTCTCTGAAGGATAAGCTACAATGTCATCCTATCTTGGGAAATACCAGCCGTGTTTTATTGCTGGCATGCCATGGTTCTATGGCTAGTACGGAGCAGGTAAAGAAATTTGCATTTATCCTTTTACCTTGCATTTGCTTTACATGCTATATTTTTCTTACATGCAATTGTTAAGAAAATGTTTTCTGTTACTAATCTGAAATTACAATATAAGCATTACTAGTCATTCATGTTCTCTGTCCTTAAACGTTTGGTAATTTGTTATTGTGTTCTGCCCATTAACTGGTGATTTGATGCTTCTCCTGTCTATCAATACAATGGCTTTTCTTACCTTTTGACTTGTTAGATTGAGCGGTTCTATAATTCACTAATTCCTACTTCAGAAAATAAAAAGGAGTTCACAGATGTTAATTTTCCAGTTTAACATCTAAGTTCTTTTTGTGTTGCTTACTCATTACTCGCGCTTCATGCATTTAGAGGTTAATATTTGACAAGCCTGAAGATGGAGTGAGGAAGATAGTGTTGGCTACAAATATTGCTGAAACCAGTATCACAATCGATGACGTAGTTTATGTTATTGACTGTGGCAAGGCAAAAGAGACGTCATATGATGCACTTAATAATACTCCTTGTTTGCTTCCTACTTGGATTTCAAAGGTTTCAGCTCGACAAGTAAGGCACTCTACTTTTCTTGTCCTTTTGTTTCTTAAATTTCTTTGAAGATATGGTTGTGTATGTGCTTTATAATAAATTGTTTGATTCATGCTTAGAATTTTGTGATGGATTTTCTTTCCCTAGCTCAGTGTAACATTCTGGCAGGGGAAGGGACGCATGCACATAGGAAGGAATGCCTAATAGCTGCAAATAGATAGATTGACTAGCAAAGCAATAATGATGCCCATGGAAACTTTTAGGTCTTTCAAAAATCTATCAAGTACAGTGATTATAACAATGTATCATCATATGCTTTGTGAATCTACAAAACTGTCAAAATATCATAAATATCACATTTCGATCCTCATACAAGAACCTTTTCTTTGATGAATGGCCTGTGCTTTGAAGCACGTTTCAATTTTAAGTTCAGATTTGACGAGTACTTTTTTAACCTTAGGTTTACTTCATTCCAGGAAGTCCTTGGACCCAGGGAGTCTGATAATTTTTGGCTTATGCCACAATTTACTGTATGGGATCTTCTAGCTGCATCTCTACCCAAGGAATTAAGATTTTCAATTCTATTTGAATTCCTGCTTGTCTTGGAAGTCAATCTTCATAGTCTATATTTCGTAATAGCCCTTTTAAGAACCTGTGGCATACTAAAGATGCATATTTACTTCAGTTTAAGGTAAAGCAAATGTTCCGAGTATGATGGTTCTCGGTGAAGCTTTGTTGCTCCCTTGTATTATGCACCTTAAGTCATGGAGTTCCTAATCGGATTGTTAGGTTATGCTTCATTTGTTCCTTGTCTAATTTACTATTGACGTCTATTCAAAAGCTGTGAAACAGGAACAACATTCTGTGTACTTTCCCTGGTTTTATGCTCCAAAGCATCATCCATGCCCTTATACCAAGTTACAAAAGATACAACAACAATAACCTAGTGTGGTCCCACAAGTGGGGTCTGGGGAGGGTAGGATGTACGCAGCCTTACCCCTACCTTGGAAGGGCAGAAAGACTGTTTCTGATAGACCCTCGGCTAAAGGAGGTGAGAGAAGCCCTGGTAGCAAGTAATAGCAAGACAATAATTAGAAAACTAAATCGAAGATAGCAACAGATAATACGAAAGGGGTACTGATAACAAGTAGTAGCAAGATAACATATTTAGAAAACTAATTTCGAGGCAGCAGGCGAGAATATGAACGAAGTACTACTAGCAAACTACGGAAATATCAATGGCAAGTAACAACGAAACGAGACATGCGAATATAGCAAACTAAGGAAAAAAGGGTACCGTACTAGCGCTAATATTATCGAGCTAGAGAAGACAAAGGGAGACGCACGACTACCTATTAACCTTCTACCTTAATCTTCAACTTCCACGCCCTTCTATCTAGAGTCATGTCCTCGGTTAGCTCAAGTTGCGCCATGTCCCGCATGATCACCTCTCCCAAGACTTCTTTGGCCTATCTCTACCCCTCCTCTCAACTCCTAAGGCCAACCTCTCACATCTCCTGACAGGGGCATCTGTGCTTCTCCTCTTAACATGCCCGAACCATCTCAACCTTGCCTCACGCATCTTCGCCTCCACAGGGGCCACTCCCACCTTATCCCGAATAACTTCATTCCTAATTCTATCCAACCTAGTATGTCCACACATCCATCTCAACATCCTCATTTCCGCTACCTTCATCTGCTGGATATGGGAGTTTTTGACTGGCCAACACTCTGCCCCATACAACATAGTCGGTCTAACCATTACCTTGTAGAACTTACCCTTAAGTCTCAACGACACATTCTTATCACAGAAGACACCGGAAGCGAGCCTCCACTTCATCCACCCTGCTCCGATACGGTGTGTGACATCCTCATCTATCTCCCCATCCTTCTGAATTATAGATCCCAGATACTTGAAACTCTCTCTCCTGGAAATGACTTGCGTATCGAGTTTCACATCCCCGTTTGCCTCCTGGGTAACACCGTTGAACTTGCACTCCAAGTGTTCTATCTTGGTCCTGCTCAACTTGAAACCCTTAGACTCCAGGGTATGTCTTCGTACCTCCAGCCTCTCGTTACGCCACCTCGCGTCTCATCAATTAGGACTATGTCATCCGCAAATAACAAGGACCAAGGCACCACCCCTTGAATGTGATGTGTCAAAGAATCCATCGCCAAGGAAAACAAAAACGGGCTAAGTGTTGATCCCTGATGCAACCCTATCTCAACCGGAAAGTAATCAGAGTCTGCTCCTGCTGTCCTAACCCGTGTCTTAGCTCCATCATACATGTCCTGGATCACTCTAATATACGCTACAGGCACTCCTCTAGCCTCCAAACATCTCCATAGAACTTCTCTAGGGACTTTGTCATAGGCTTTCTCCAGGTCAATGAACACCATGTGCAAATCCTTCTTCACCGCCCTAAACTGCTCCACCAACATCCTTACAATATGAATGGCCTTAATGGTCGACCGTCCCGGCATGAAACCAAACTGGTTCTCGGAAATGGACACACACCTCCTCAACCTCCCTTCAATCACCCTCTTCCACACTTTCATCGTATGGCTTAACAACTTGATACCCCTATAGTTGTTGCAGTTTTGGACATCCCCTTTGTTCTTGTACAACGGGATCATCGTACTCCACCTCCACTCTTCGGGCATCTTTTTCGTCCTAAAAATGACGTTAACCACCTAGCAAGCCATTCCAAGCCCTCCTTACCCACGCTCTTCCAGAATTCCACCGGGATCTCGTCCGGCCCCGTCGCTCTAGCCCTACTCATCCTGCACATAGCCCCTACAACCTCCCCTACTCGTATACGTCTACAGTACCCAAAATTTCGTTGCCGCTCCTAGTACTCCAACTCCCCCAGCACAATGCCCCTATCTCCCTCTTCATTCAAGAGCCTATGGAAGCAAGACTGCCATCTCTGCCTAATCTGTGCCCTCTCCAATAAAACTCTTCCCTCCTCATCTTTTATGCATCTCACTTGGTCCAGATCCTTGGCCTTCCGCTCCCTCACCTTCGCTAGCCTGTACAACTTCTTGTCCCTGCCTTTATCCCCAATTTCTTCGTGTAGACGACTAAATGCGGCGGTCTTAGCCGTAGTAACCGCCAACTTTGCCTCCTTCTTATACCCCTCCCTGTTAGCACTCTTCTGCCCCTCGTCTATACTCTCTACTAGCTTCAAATATGCCGCTTTCTTGGCTTCCACTTTCCTCTGAACCTCTTCGTTCCACCACCAGTCCCCTTTATGGCCACCAGAAAAACCCTTTGAGATCCCTAACACCTCTCTCGCCGTCTCTCTAATGCAATTTGCTGTCATAGACCACTTACAACTCGCATCCCCACTACTCCTCCAGGCCCCAATAGCCAGCAACTTCTCCCCCAACTCCTAGGCCTTGTCCTTAGTCAATGCACCCCACCTGACCCTAGGTATACCAGACATAGCCCTCTTCTTCCTCGTCCACCTGATCTCTAAGTCCATAATCAAAAGCATATGTTGGGTCGTAAGATTCTCATTCGGGATGACCTTGCAATCCGTGCATAAACCTCTATCACATTTCCGGAGAAGTAGATAATCAATCTGGGTCTTGGCCACCGCACTTCGAAAAGTTATCAGGTGCTCCGCCTTCTTCGGGTAACACGAGTTAGCGATCACTAGCTCAAAAGCTTTAGCGTACTCTAGCAGCGAAGTACCTCCTCCATTTCTATCTCCAAAAGCGAAGCCACCATGCACACTGTCGTATCCCCCAGACGACCTCCCAATGTGGCCGTTAAAATCACCCCTATAATAAGCTTCTCGGTGGACGGTATACCTCATACCAACCCATCCAAATCTTCCCAGAAGCGTCTTTTAACCTCCTCGTCCAAACCCACCTGAAGCGCGTAAGCACTAGCTACGTTCAGAGTATACCCTCCCACGACTATTTTAATGGCCATCAACTTGTCATTCACTCTCTTAACTTCAACCACTAGCTCACTTATATCCTTATCAACTAAAATGCCTATCCCGTTCTTCCCTCTCACCCTCCCTGAATACCACAACTTAAAACCATCCGCCTCCCGAGCCTTGTTCCCCACCCATCTAGTCTTCTGGACACAAGCTATGTTAATCTTCCTCTTATGGAGTATCTTTGCTAACTCTATAGACTTCCCCGTTAGAGTCCTTATGTTCCATGACCCCACTCTCAACCTAGAAGGTGCCTTACCCCCTGCCACCCTTGCCCTCTAACCCTCGCTCCGCCCGCTCCCCTCGAGGACATGCCCTCACTCTATCATAGTTCGGTGCGGCCACTAGACCAGCACAAAGCTACAAAAAGATAGACTAAACAGAAACCTACCGGTACACAAGGTGCTAATAAGGGATCCGACTAAGAAGGGACCAACTATGTATTGGCTATAACACTAAGGAGAAAGACAGAGACCGATATAAGCAGACAAGTCTAACTAAATATGATTTAAACAAGATACTGTAGATGTCAAGGATACCGTCAAGCAAAAGGGAAAAATAAAAAAATAAAAAATACCAATATCAATATCACGAATACCAGATATAGAACGAAAGAACCTGGGGCAAGTTTTCCTGAAGTTTATCGGATCTGCTCAATAGCACTGATAGTCCTGCTGCGTCCCGCTGTAAAGCTGAACGGGAGTCGCCGGAATTAATGAAACTTGCCGGAAATCTGTACACACGCCGAAAAATGATTTGTCCTCACCGGAAAAATGTTGCACCTGTCCAAAGAACAGAACGCACCCCCCCCCCCACACACACACACAAAAGGCGGGAGAGAGAAAGGGAAAAAGAGAGAGCGAGGAAGAAGAAGGAGCAAGGGTCGCCGGAAAATGCAGAACAGGAAGAGTCACCGGAAATCAAGGGTCGCCGGACTTGATGCAATTCTCCTGCACACGCACGTCCCGACTCCGGCGGCGAGAAGGGCCTGAAGCCACCGGAAAAGAAGAGAAAGAAGAAAGAGGAGAGAGAGAGGACGGAAAGAGAGAAGTGAACTTACCTATACCCGCCCCTGCGGCGGCGACGGCAAAGCATCAAGATGCCGGAGTGTAGCTACTGTGTTACTATTGCGGGGGGTGGGGAGTGGGGGAGGGGATTAGAACGTTAGGCAAGAACGTTAGAAGGGGGGAGAGAAAAGTCAGGAGAGAGAAGGTCGATCAAACATGGTAAAATGGATATTGCCCTTGTACCAAGTTAATATGTAAAAATTCAGCCATAAAATGAGTCCTTGTCAAAAAAAAAAAAAAAATCACGCAGTCGAGTCATGTAACTATTCTTTTCTTATTTGTTGAATGTCAATATTTAAGGAAGACCTTTGCACTTGATGCTTTGTCTATGGCAATTGTTGTGATATTAAGTCTTGCCAAATACACCTAGTGCAAATATGATTGAAGCTGCAGACCTTACCCCTATCCTGAGGGGCAGAGAGGCAGTTTCCGAAAGACCTTCAGCTCAAGAAGGACGATAAGAGGCGATATATCAGTACCATCAATAAAAATCATAGAAAAAATTAAAAGCATCATAAGAACCAGGAAATAGATGGAAAGCACAATAATAACCAGTAAATAAAGCCCGGCTCTAAGAGGAGCGAAAGAGTAGTGAGAACTCAATACTAACCACTAGCAGTCTAAGACTAAATCCTAACAGACTAGCCTCACTCTGGTGCGCCGTAGAAATATGCACAACTACCTCCTAACCTACAACCTTAATGCTCGACCTCCACAACTTCCTGTCTAGGGCCATGTCCTCGATAATCTGAAGCCACGCCACCTCTCCCCAATACTTTTGAGGCCGCCCTTTACCTCTCCTCGTACCCACCAGAGCTAGCCACTCACACCTCCTCACCGGGGTATTAGGGCTTCTCCTCTGAATGTGCCCGAACCATCTGAGCCTTGCTTCTCTCAACTTGTCATCCATGGGGGGCCACACCCACGTTCTCCCGAATATCTTCATTCCTATTCTTATCCATTTTAGTGTGTCCGCACATCCATCTCAACGCTCATCTCTGCTACTTTTATCTTCTGGATATGTGAGTTCTTAACTGGCCAACACTCAACTTCATACAACATGACCGGTCTAACCACTGCTCTATGAAACTTACCTTTTAGTATCGATGACACTTTCTTGTCACACAAGACTCCAGACGCTAACTTCCACTTCATCCACCCTATCCCTATACGGTGTGTGACATCCTCGTTGGTCTCCCAATTTCCCTGCATAACCGACCCAAGGTACTTGAAACTGCCCCACTTGGGTATGACCTGACAGTCAAGCCTCACGTCAAATCCCGCTTCCGTCGGCTCGACGCTGAACTTGCACTCTAGGTATTCCATCTTAGTCCTGCTCAACTTGAAACCCTACTCAAGGGCCTGTCTCCAAACCTCCAGCCTCTCATTAATGCCACCTCGCGTCTCATCAATCAGAACTATGTCATCAGCAAATAACATACACCATGGCACCTTCCCTCGAATATGGTGTGTCAGTGCATCCATTACCGGGGCAAATAAGAATGGGCCGAGCGCAGACCCTTGGTGCAACTCGATAACAACCGGAAAATGCTGAGTCTTCTCTCACTGTACTAACCCGAGTCTTAGCTCCATCATACATGTTCTTAATCACCTTGATGTAAGCAACCGGCACACCTTTTGCCTCCAAGCATCACCATAGAACCTCCCTAGGAACCTTGTCATACGCTTTCTCCATATCAATAAACACCATGTGGAGATACTTCTTCCTATCCCTACACTGTTCCACCAACCTCCTAATAAGTTGGAAAGCTTCTGTGGTAGAACGATCCGGCATGAACCCTAACTGGTTGTCTTCCTCACCCTCACTTCAACCACCCTCTCCCAAACTTTCATCATATGACTCAGTAATTTGATACCCCTATAATTATTACAACTCTGGATATCACCTTTGTTCTTGTACAACGGAACCATTGTACTCCACCTCCACTCCTCCGGCATCTTATTCGTCTTGAAAATAACATTAAACAATCCAATCAGCCACTCCAAGCCTGCTCTACCAACACCTCCAAAATTCACCCGTAATTTCATCGGGCCCGGTAGCACTGCCCCTACTCATCTTATAGGCATAGCCTCCATGACCTCCTCAACCTTAATGCGCCCACAATACCTAAAGTCACAGTGACTCTCGGAATGCCCCAATTCACCTAGTACAATATTCTAATCCCCTTCTTCATTCAGAAGTTTATGAAAGTAGGTCTGCCATCTCCGCTTAATCTGGTCCTCTCACATCAAAACTCTGCCGTCCTCGTCTTTGATGCACCTCACTTGGTCCAGATCCCGAGTCTTCCTCTTTCTCGCCTTAGCCAGCCGGAATAACTTCTTCTCCCCGCTCTTGTCCCTAGTTTCTCGTACAGACGAGCAAAAGCCGCAGTCTTAGCCTCTGTGACTGCCAGCTTCGCCTCCTTCCTAGCTACCTTATACCTCTCAATGTTCGCTGTCCTCTCCTCCTCGCCAGTTCTCCCTACTACTGCAGGTACGGCGTCTTCTTCGCTTCCGCTTTACCTTGGACCACTTCATTCCACTATCAGTCGCCTTTGTGGCCACCAAAGTAGCCCGACGAGACCCCTAACACCTCTCTCACCGCCTTCCTAATACAGACCGCCGTCGTCGACCACATAATGCTCGCGTTCCCACTACTCCTCCAAGCTCCCATAGCCGATAACCTCCCTTCCAACTCCTGAGCTTTATCCTTAGTCAAGGCACTCCACCTGATCCTCGGACGTCCTTATACCGGCCTCTTCTTCCTCCTTATCATAATACCAATGTCCATCACCAAAAGCCTATGCTGTGTCGCGAGGGTCTCACCCGGGATAACGTTGATAACCTTGCAATCCTTACCAAGAACACGAATTGGAAAAAAAGAAAGGGAATTGCTTAGAAAATTATATTATTATAGCCTATGAAAACACACTCATCACACACAGACACGCAGATAACAAGGCTCAATACTCGGCCTTGGTAAATCATGGTTTACTGGTAGAATGATATGACTCAAAATATGTGCAAGACCACAAGGATTTTATTTCACTTTATTTTCTGTCAATCTTTTTTTGTTCATGACAAGTTTTTACCATGTTATGACATGTGCTTGGTACAAGAACTTTCTGTTTCTGTAAAAAGTTCTCCCTTTTCATGCTAATAATATTTAGATTACTGCCTATAATAATTTAACCGTATGATGTTGTTTACTCATGCAACTGATAGAGAAGGGGAAGAGCCGGACGTGTTCAGCCTGGAGAATGCTATCATCTCTATCCCAGATGTGTGTATGATGCTTTTGCTGATTATCAATTACCAGAAATTCTGAGGACCCCTTTGCAATCCCTTTGTTTGCAAATTAAAAGTTTAAAACTCGGTAGCATCTCTGAGTTCCTTTCAAGGGCTTTGCAATCCCCCGAGTTATTAGCGGTAATGCTCATTCAGATTTGTTGCTCTTACTTCTGTATTTATGATATTATAACAATTTTATTATTCTTACAGTTTACTGGCATATGCTGTAAGTTCAGAGCATCTCAAAAATGGTACAAGTTCATTCTTTGCTTGTTGCTGTAAGTGAAGTTCTTCCTTTTGTTTTGCTGATAGGTTCAAAAAGCTATTGAGTATCTGAAAATTATTGGGGCTTTAGATGAGAGTGAAAATTTGACTGTTCTAGGTATGAAATTTGGCTGTTGTTGAATCATAATCATATTCAAGTCTAACGATTTAGTCCTCTGATTTTTCTTTGTCTTTGCTGTGGTTCAATGACAGGACGTTACTTAACAATGCTTCCAATGGAGCCTAAACTCGGAAAAATGCTTATACTTGGTGCAACTTTGAATTGTTTGGAGCCGATATTAACTATCGTTGCTGGTCTTAGTGTCCGAGATCCCTTCTTGACACCGCTTGACAAGAAAGATGTAAGTCAAGCCTTCCACTTTGCTGTCAAATCATCGTTTGATTCATCTTCATTAGTTGGGTCAGACATACTTTCTTTGAGAAACCAGTAATCGTTTTGAGACATGCTACCTCTTGTTTTCAGCTTGCGGATGCTGCTAAGGCTCATTTTTCACGCGATTATAGTGACCATCTTGCTCTTGTTCGAGCATATGAGGGCTGGAAGGATTGTGAAAGAGACCTAGCTGGATATGAGTACTGCTGGAAGAATTTTCTGTCTGCACAGTCTATGAAAGCTATTGATTCTCTTCGCAGGGAGTTTTACTCTTTGCTGAAGGATACTGGTCTTGTTGACAGCAATAATACCATCTATAATTCTTGGAGTTACGATGAGCACCTCCTTCGAGGAATTATCTGCTATGGGTTGTATCCTGGAATCTGTTCTGTCCTGGTAAAACCTGGTGTCTTTCTTTATTTGCTTCAACGTAGTATCTTAGGGATCTTATTCCACAGTTAGTCTCTGCCATTTTATTCCCTTTGAAACAATCTGGACACTAGCATTTATCCATAGTTACAAATGTATAATTATATATTAGTGAAAGTGCCCTCTTGGGATGATCTTAATCTTTAACTAACCCCCACCCCAAACCCAAAAAAAAAACTCTGTAGTGAACATTGAAGTATCCCTGCTTCGGATGGTGGTACTGATATTAATGCTTTTGCAGCATAATGAGAAGTCATTTTCGTTGAAAACAATGGAAGATGGTCAGGTGCTTTTACACTCGGTGAGTATGCTACCTGCGTATTTGGTGTTCTTTAATTCACGTCACATTGATTTAACTCTCTCTTTCTTGTTATATACAAAGAACTCCATTAATGCCCGGGACTCCAGGATACCATATCCCTGGCTGATTTTCAATGAAAAGATCAAAGTAAACTCTGTCTTTCTCCGGGATTCCACAGCTATCTCCGACTCAGTGCTGCTACTATTTGGAGGAACCATCTCAAAAGGGGAAGTGGTGAGCTCCCATCTTGCCCTCCTTTGATCCAAGATCCTGAAGGAGAATTTTGTGTACATATGCAACTCCAAGTCTAAATTAACCTGCTTACTTATATATTCTCTTGTTGATTGGAATGATTTTCTTCATTTCACAGGACGGTCACTTGAAAATGTTAGGTGGATACTTAGAGTTCTTTATGAGCCCTACTATAGCAGAAATGTATAGAAGTCTAAGAAGAGAGCTTGATGAGTTAATTCATACTAAAGTAAGTCATTGTTTACTATCTCCGTTTGTCTTCAATTCTGCTAATGGATTTTTGCACAATAGATGCAATGCTATTGTGATTTGTGCCTTCTCAAGTCTGAAGAAGTGCAGATTTTGTTGCTTTAACATTTTTTGAAATAATTGTTAATTGAAGTTGACAATTGGTATGTACAGCTCCTGAATCCTAGGATGGATGTACATAGTTATCATGAACTTCTGTCAGCAATACGGTTGCTTATCTCAGAGGATCAATGTGGTGGCAGATTTGTTTTTAGTCGTCAGGTTTTACTAACTTCCAAGCCATGTGCTGCAGCAGCACCACCAGCTCCAATGTCAAGGACAGAAAGTGGTCCTGGAGGTGAAAATTCTAAGTCTCAGCTACAGACGTTGCTGAATCGAGCAGGGTATGCAACACCAACGTACAAGACAAGGCAACTTAATAACAATCAGTTTCAAGCAACTGTAGAGTTCAACGGGATGCAGATAATGGGACGGCCTTGCAACAACAAAAAACAAGCTGAAAAAGATGCAGCAGCTGAGGCTCTGCAATGGTTGTTGGAAGGGCACCGTGCAGGTCCTGATTACATTGAGCGGATGTCTCTGATTCTGAAAAAGAGCAAGACAGCATAGATGAGTTGGGATTAAAGCAGACGTCACAAACTGGCACTAGTGTGATGCTTGGGACAGCCTCACGTCCTTGGTTTTGCTCGGGATGAGTTCATAGGAGCATGGTATTTTGGCAGCTTTACAAATATACACGAATATGATATGCAACCCATGAGCAATCATAAAGTATGCCTACTAATGGCAGACTGATTTTCAAGTCTCATGAAAATGCGCGGTGGGCTCAGCAGCATAGACTGCCTCTGAAATCTGAAATAAAACTAGATCCGAGGGGCAGGGGAACAATTTTGGATCTCTTGGCTTCTTTTGACTTTGTCCTAAGTATGCCTTTTCAGCTGCTCAGCCTGGTCATCGAGGGAATGCACCCGAAATTACAACATTTTAGCAATGAGGAAATGTGTCATATATTTGCGAAGCAAATCAATGCTCTGGCATTGTTAAACGCAATGATCAAGTTTATCTTTATCCTTTTGTATATATTAAAGGTTTATGAAATCATTCCATTTTGCTATTAATGGCTGCTCTGAGAATTTTGGAAGGTCAGCTATCTGGAATTCTCTTTTCATATGCTTTTCCTTAATGGGTCCGGTGCCTGTTGGTTACATCTCGAGGCTATTTGACTGCTCACTGATGAATATACGCAGAGGCGAATCAAGAATCTTAAGCAATATCTGTGGAGTATCACTACATCTAT
The DNA here is from genome assembly GCF_000715075.1 of Nicotiana tabacum. Taxonomy (NCBI): domain Eukaryota; kingdom Viridiplantae; phylum Streptophyta; class Magnoliopsida; order Solanales; family Solanaceae; genus Nicotiana; species Nicotiana tabacum. The sequence continues at coordinate 133,912,128 of NC_134095.1, forward strand.
AATTCCTTTGCAGATATAGCTGTCAGTCTAACATAAGTATGTACGTTTTTTAGAATTGTTTTAATATACGTGTGTTTGCATACAATTTTCAAGCTGAAGCCAACGAGTTTGGAGTGCGGACTTTCCCAAACAGCTGCAACACCCATGTCGGATCTTTCAAAAATCACTACTGTTGGAGAATCCAACACGCCCCCACCGGCATTTTAGGAGAATCCGAGCAACATAACTGCTGATAGGCTGCTTGAATATCGTTAAAGTGCTCAAAATGCTAGCACCAGCATGAGCCTGCAAGTGCAAGTGGTTGGTTGCATGTACAAGTTATTATGATTTGTAATTCCTACCTTTTCAGCATTTTCAAAGGGTGTCAGGTTCATTCTACTAGGTAACACTAAAAACTCGTGTAGTTTTATGGCTAGAAGTAGACTCTTACGAATTTTCTCTCCTCTCAACTTTTCAAGGAAATCGAATTGACAACTTATAATCAATCTATTCAAATGGTACACGTGTCATTGATTTTAAAGGAGGGTCAATTTTGTGTATGATACCTGCAATGAGTTTCAGATGGATATTTTCTTTGTTATCTTAGGTCCTGTATCAAGTATGACCTCCTTCTTCTTCTTCTTTTGGGCAGAAATGTATACTTTTTTCTTTCATTTTTTTTTTGTGCGAGTAGTTGCACTTTTGGTGAATTTGATTTTTGTTTTTATGGTACGTGTACTTTCGATCCCTTTAAATAGATAGGATGTATGCTATATGTTGATTACTATTGTTACCCCTAAAAATATGAAATGAAAGCATAAACTAGTATTTTATAGTCAGTCATGTGGTTTAGCCACTAATAAGAATCAATCAAATTCAACTCACCTGACTTCACAAATGGAAGGTTATAAGCTTAATTGACTGAAGGTTAAATTTAATAGATATCACAATTCCAGAATTGAAATTTGTCAGTAACTTAGGGACTATAAGCGCAATATTCCTTTTATTATAGTATGTTTCAGAATTGAATAATGCATTTTGAATTGTTGGTTTGAAATTGTAATTATCATTGTCAAGAAAACGAAATGAGGAAAAAAGCAATGGACAAGTAGAAGACCAACATCAAAATATCACATATTTTCACCTGTCCCAAAGTCTTTTGAGGTCTAAATTAATTGCTTGTCCAATGCAAGTTCCATATTTCAAGATTGGCCTAATAGCACCTTTTGAGAGACAACAGTCACATAACGTAAACCAACTTCTAGTTCATCTCGTGTTTCTAAGTATTCACTACTTTAACTAGGGATAGGGATGGACCACCCCCTTTTATAATATTCTAATGTTTATTTTTATTTTTAAATAGGACAAGGTAAAAACGAAAACAGTCCTCGAAATGCGACATTTGATCTAGCTGTTGGAATCATGCGGTTAGATTAGGTGTGAATAATGTTGAGAGAAATGGAATCTGATCATATGAGTTTGAGACAGCCAGGGAAGTGTCTGTTCCTTGCTGTCTTTCAACACCTTAATTTTTTTAATTTTTTTTTTTTGCAAAATCACCTTTCTTTGCCGTCGAAGGAAGTCTTGGAGCAACAATAAAGTTGTATTCGTGCGATTTATAAATCACAGGTTCGAATCATGAAAACATTCATTAATACTTGCATTAGGTTAAGCTGTCTATATGACACCCCTTGGGGAACAACCCTTCCATCATAATGCCTTTTTTTCCCACCTTTGTTTGCAATTCTAGCATCAAACCAAAGGTAATATTAACTTAACATTCAATTATAAAAGGGCATAATTAAGCATCTTTAGCAAGGTGAAGTGCTATGATAGAGAACAAACCTCTCTACAAGAGCATTATTTGTTCCGAAATTTTTTTGTTGCTACGGTGAAGTGTTATGATAGAGAAGATATATTATAGCATAACATAAAAAATTGATTCTAATAAAAACTCGATCGTTATAATGAAGTGCTCTGATCGTACTATATCTACCTTTTGTGTCAAGACCAAATAAGTTTGGGACGAGACTATTATATTTGTCAACTTGCTGTTTTGTTTTGATATATGGGTGATGGCCACATTTAGAATAGGGTCACATTCATAATCATGAAGTTAATTCCAAATGACAACCCTATAGTTAAGAGTCACATCTTCATTTGAGATGATACTAAAGCTTAGGCAAATACCAAACAAAAGGACCTCCTCCTTTCTCCTTCATCTATGCATGTTCTTCCTTTTTATTGAAATTGAAGTTTGTGAATCATTTCTAGAGGTATAAAAGTTACAAATGAAAAAGTCAAATAAGAAAATAATAAAATTGAAAAACAGTAACAGAAAAAGGAAATAAAAGAAATATTAGGTAGCTAGGAATGGTTAGAAGATAAGGTGTAACAAGAAGATACAAAAGAGCTCGTGGATCAAAGACCACAATTCTTTACACACTACAAGTGTTCAAATACTCAAACATTTTAATATAAGTTTCAAGTATTCAGGATCAAGAACGAAATGAAACCAAATATAAGGCATTCGTAATGAATAGATCAAATTCAAATCAAGCTCTAAGACGTTTAAATTTATCTTAGAAAAAAATAATTTGAGAAATTATTGATTGTTGAGATTCAAACTCGTGAAATTATAATTTAAATTAAAAGTCTTGACTATTAGGACAAAATGTATGAATCAAACAGGTAAATTTTTGAACAATTTAAAATTTAAAAATATAGCGCTCAAAACTTGTAACTGATAAAAAAACTTTTTCGTTTCTAATTATTCCCTTATTCTAATGCCAAATCAGACAACGAAAGAAATTTTTTGCCATTTTCTCTTCTTTACTACGCCTATATGCTATATTTTCTTGTTTGAATCTTATCCATGCTTGTTATAAATGACAAATTGGGAGCCCTAAAATAAAGAAACCTGACAATGGTCAAATTTCGTTAACAGGGGTAGAAAGGTTGTCAGACTGAAAAACTAATTACTTAATTAATTAATTTTGTCAGTCGAAGATTTAATAATACTACTAGTATTAATCCGTTTCATTTTGGCCAATCATTTGGGATTAGCAGTTCAAGAAAAAGGCACCATTAAAGCTCTAAACCTAAAGTCATTAAAGCTGACAAGCTTAATATAGATGATTTTAGGTCCATTCAACACTTTTATACTATACTTTTTTATTATTGTTGTTGTTATTAATGTACGGAACAATTTGCTTCACCAACTTAAAATCACTAAAACCTAAAAATCTAGATTTTATTATCTGGTCCACTAAATTATTTGGTGAAAAATAATACTCCTATATAGGGTTGTGCATTATTTGGGATAACCCGAAAATCCATACCGATCCGTGTTATTCGGATTAACTTAGATTGGATTTTAGCTCTTTGGATCAGATTTCGGGTCTTTAATTTATTATTTTGGATATCAGATCGGACGCGGTTTGGCTCAATTTACATCCAAACTCATCCGGAACCCGAAATTTATATTTTACATATAAAAGTGAGGGGTGATCTTAAAAATTCTGAGGTTTGTTTGTTATTTCTCTCACTGTTTTTGCATTTTCTTTCCTTTCAATTTAGTAGTTCTCTTCTACCGGAAAATATAAGTGCGCTTTCAGATTTAACTTTTTTTTTTTACCAAAATTCTGGAAAAGAAGAAAAGAGAAAAGCTTAATTTTGAAATTATGTTTCTAAAATATTATTTAATTTTTAATTTATCACACCGATTAATATTTATTACTTAAGAGAATAGAGTTTTAAATGGAAAAAAGAAAATTGCTCAACTCTTTTTAAGAGGTGAAATCACAAAATAGAAAATCTATATTATTATAAAAGCATGAATACAATGTTGGTTTACAAAAATATCCTTATAATATTAAGCATAATAACTTATAGTAAAAGGATATAACCAAAATTCTAGATATTAGCTTTGTAATCCTATTAGTTTTAGGATATAATACTACACGTTAGAAATCTTTCGTGATGAATCCCACAATCTCACCTAACCTATGAGCATTAAGTTGGCACAATTAAAAAAATTTAGTAGTTTCACGCCAAATATTTCAAAGAATAATATTCTATAATTTCGGACTTCACAAATATAGTTAGAATATAAAAATTAAATTGATGTATATGCATTAGTTTATTTCTTAAGCATTTAAAACATGAAAACAAAAACACGTCAAAGAAAAGTGCTCTAATTTGATCGAGATATATATACATATATAGGACATATCTCTTATTCGGGTAATTTGAAGTTCCTATTACTAATTTAATTTGAAAAATTATTATAATGTCCCATTACTTATATAATTTGATAATGTATTATTTTGTTCAAATTTATATAAAAAAAGTGTCTATATCTATCTATATCTTTTATATATTATTATAAAAGCACGAATATAATATTGATTAACCAAAATAGCCATAAAATATTAAACAGAAGTACACATAGGGAAAGGACATAACTGCAATAGCCTATTTTTTGGATTACAATACCTTATATGTTAATTTTTTTAATATTTAAGATTTGAAAATTAGTAAAATTTTGTCTATTACATTCTTATTAAAAATATTTAGGAAAGTTTAATAAAATCAATTTCATAAGGATCTCCGTATTGGCAACACACTCCCACTTCATAATTTCCAATACCAAAAAAAGATAAAAGTAATGTTAAATTGATTGCATAAAACGTTGAAATTGAGAAAAATAAATTCCCACAATATATTTTTATATTATATTTGAACTATTTTCCTAGTCAAATAATATTTTTTCTTATCAATTTTCGTGTAATATTGAAAAATATACTAGTTAACAACAATTGAGAAATATTTAAGAATATTTAAGAAAGATAAAAAAATGATTCGTAAGAGTCAATAGCAGTAATGATTCTGCAAATATAAAGATCTAAGAGTGAAATGTTAGATCGATCTTTTTACTTTTTGAAAATAAAATTTATGATGGATAAAATTATAATTAAGATTAAATATTCAAAAGAAGAGATGAACTAATATTAAGAATCTAATTAACATAAAATAAATTATTTCTTATGTTAAGACCAAATAATTAAATCTTTCAATTAATTATTTAACAAGAGAATCCAATTCAATTATTTTTAAATTCATCATACGAGTAAAATTATTTTTCAAGTTAAAAAAAATCATAGGGTACATAAATTTATTCCATAAAAGAGCGTTAGAGATTAAAAAAACTAGATCACAAAGTAAAAAAGGTTAGCATAGTATTAAGAATCAAATTGTCATACAAGTATCTAGGGAAGCACAATCAAAGCTAAATCTTAAACAAGAACAAGCTTTCAAGACTATATTATAAAGAGTCGACTCTGGTATAGGGGGATTATCCTTTGTAGATGCCTCCGACAGAATCAAAATAATTTTTCTATGTCGTCTATTACTTGCAAATATCATACCAACATGCATGATACTGTTAGCAATAATAACAAGTGTTGTACCAATAAGGAGTATGAGGTCACTCACTTTAGATTTGATATATCTCTTCAAACAACTGAAATAAGCATCACAAATATAACAAAGCAGAGCAATGGTGCTAAAATTAAAAGGAAAGCATAATTGATAATATGGGATGAAGCGCTTATGGCTAAGTGTCAAATGATCGAAATAATGCCCGGAGTTCTAGAGATATATTAAATATCAATGAACTGTTTGGTGAAAACTAATGATTTGGACGGTGATTTCTGTCAAGTACTACCAGTAGTTCCAAAATCGACGAAAGAAGAGACTGTACTACCTTGCCAAAATTATACTTATGGCATCAAATGAAAAAGATTCAACTGACAAGAAATATAAAGTAAAAACGAATCCAGTATTCGGTGACTTCTTGCTTCATGGCGGAAACAAAGAAGAGCATCCAATTAAAGATGAATTTGGTTCTTCTAGAACACTTAGTTATCAACCCTAATGGTAATGGTAGTGTATTTAATAAAGGAAATATTTCCATCATTAGATTAAAACGCAATTTGTGCAAATTGCATGATAGAAATTAAAAAGTTATTTTAGCTAGCAAAAATGAATATGTTGGTCAACTAAATAAAAAGGTTGATTGCGAAGTTTTATGGTAAAAATAAAGTATTTTTCAGTTTTTGACTCAGTAGAAAATGATATCAACAATTATTACCAAGAAGAATACTTAAATACTTTAATACCAAATGACCTTCTACCATACAAGTTTGTTGTCAAGTTTATTTTTCCTTATCTATGTTAATGTCACGTATATATAATAGACTAAGTTAAAATTAATTTTTCATTGCATATAGATTGATTTTGAAGAAAAATATGCCCGTCATGCTACTGAAAAACTTAGATCCGCCGAATAGCTTATGTAATAGCACATGGATGGTATTTAAAAGTTTTTACAATAACGTCATACATTTAAAAATTATGATACTGATCAATATGTTCTAAGTATATTTTATCCCCGAATTCAACTTTTGTCTTCCTAAACTAAAGAATATACTTTAAATTTGTGTGTAAATAATTTTCGGTAATAAATAAAACACAAAGGCAAACATCCTAAATATTTGACTATATTTACCGCATTTTATTTTCTTACACGAACAACTATGTGTTGCACTTTCAAGAGGGATATCAATATCGACAACAAGAGTTCTGGTTATGGCAGATCAACCAAAGTATTAGAAGGAAACATACACTAAATAACATCGTCTACAAAGAAATGTTCAGTAAGATACCATCACATTAAATACTTTTAAACTATAATACATAATTATCTAACTAACATGACTAAATTGATTATTTATGTAAGTTCTGATGATGTCCTTTCATTTTGAATTAAGGTATTATGCTAATGTAATAATATTTTTTGATATTTAAATAATTTAAATGTTTAAACCATCATGTGTCATTATTAACGTGTAACGCACGTTTATAAATACTAGTAGAAAGAAATTAAAAGGCTAAAAAAGAAATAATAAATTATTGAAAATGACCACTTGAGCAGTGAGTTGACGAACAATAAAGGGTTGTCTCTTTCTGTTTGGAATCTCTTGTTTTTTCATCACCGTACAAAAGAGAGCTTGCTTTTTTGTCTACAGATAAATATTAAATATTAAGCTTACTTCATTCAATTTTAACCAAAAAAACACTTCATTCAATGGATTTTGGGCCCATTGCAGTAAAGTTGAAAAACCTGGGGGGGGGGGGGGGGCTAAATCTATTATTTTTGTTTTTGTTTGCACTTTCTTTAATTTCAAAGAGAAATTTATACCTACATAACATTAATATGCTTCCTATCTGAGAATATCCAAAAGAGTACTTTAGGTACGCAATAATTTAATGGTACCTAAAAAGGTCATACTCTAATAATAATTAATTAATACGTATTTTATTAATTATTTACTTAATCGTAATAAATTAACATGATTCAATGCATGCACAAGAAGGTTTTCCATAGATACTTTATTGGTATCAATAAAGATTTTTGTATGCAATAGGTCATTGGTGCGAGCAAATACTTGTATCTAATTAAGCACCAAAACTAATAAGTGGATGGCATGTGATTTATACGTAAATTTTATCAATTAATTATAAATTTACATTATCATAGTATTTATTTTTATTTTGCATATTTTACCCTTATTGAGAAGTTTATATAGCAATACAAGTGTCATAGCTCACAAGGCTTTTACCTCATAAACTTTTAACATTACAAACTTCAAAATACTGAATCAAACTACCTTACAACAACGACGACCCAGTGAAATTCTACTAGTAGGGTCTAGGGAGGGTAGTGTGTACGCAAACCTTACCCCTATCCCGAGGGGGTAGAGAGGTTGTTTCCGATAGGCCCTCGACTCAAAAAGACGAAAAGAAGACAAAAAATATATGTTCGTACCATCAATAAAAATCATAAAAAGAAATAGCAACATCACAAGAACATAGATAAAAAGATAAACAATAACCAGTAGATAAAGCTCGACACTATGAAGAACGAAAGAGTAATGTAAACTCAACATTAACCACTACCATTCTAAGATAAAATCTAATAGACTAGCCTCACTCCGGTGCGCCATAGAAATATGCACAACTACCTCCTAACCTACGACCTTAATACTCGACCTCCACAACTTTCTGTCTAGGGCCATGTCCTCGGTAATCTGAACTTTCGCCATGTCCTGCCTGATCACCTTTCCCCAATACTTCTTAGGCCACCCTCTATCTTTTCTCGTACCCACCAAAGCCAGTCGCTCGCACCTCCTTACTGGGGCATTTGGGCTTCTCCTCTGAACGTGCCCGAACCATCTGAACCTAGCTTCCCGCAGCTTGTCATCCATGGAGTCATGCCCACTTTTTCCTGAATATCTTCATTACTAATCTTATCCATCTTAGTGTGCCTGCACATCTACCTCAACATCCTCACTTCTGCTACTTTTATCTTTTGGATATGTGAGTTCTTAACTGGATAACACTCAGCCCCATACAACATAGCCGGTCTAACCACCGCTCAATAAAACTTACCTTTGAGTATCGGTGGTACTTTCTTGTCACACAGGACTCCAGACGTTAACATCCACTTTATCTACCCCATCCATATACGGTGTGTGACATCCTCGTCAATCTTCCCATTTCCTGTATAATCGATCCAAGGTACTTGGAATTGCCCCTCTTGGGGATGACTTGTGATCCAAGCCTCACGTCCAATACTGCTTCCGTTGGCTCGATGCTGAATTTACACTCTAGATATTCCATCTTAGTCCTGCTCAACTTGAAACCCTTAGACTCAAGGGCCTGTCTCCAAGCCTCCAGCCTCTCGTTGACGCCGCCTTGTGTCTTATCAATCAAAAATATGTCTCAGCAAATAACATACACTATGCCACCTTCCTTGAATATGGTGTGTCAGTGCATCCATCACCAGGGGCAAATAGGAATAGGCTGAGCGCAGATCCTTGGTGTACCCTATAACAATAAAAAAAAATGCTCTAAGTCGCCTCCCACTATCCTAACCCAAGTCTTAGCTCCATCATACATATCCTTAATCACCATAATGTAAGAAATGACACACCTTTTGACTTCAGACATCTCCATAGAACCTCTCTAGGAACCTTATCATACGTTTTCTCCAGATCAATAAACACCATGTGAAGATCCTTCTTCCTATCCTTGTACTGTTCCACTAATCTCCTAATAAGATGGATAGCTCCTGCAGTAGAACGCCCCGGTATGAACCCGAACTGATTGTCTAAAATAAACCCAGTCCTCCCCACCCTCACTTCTACCACCCTCTCCCAAACGTTTATAGTATGACTCAGTAATTTGATACCCCTATAGTTGCTACAACTATGGATATCACCTTTGTTCTTGTATAATGGAACAACCGTACTCCACCTTCGCTCCTCTGGCATCTTCTTCGTCCCGAAAACAACATTAAACAACCTAGTCAGTCACTCCAAACCTACTCTACCCACACACCTCTAAAATTATACTCCCGGTAGCTCTGCCCCTACTCATCTCATAGCCTCCACGACCTCCGCAACTTTAATGCGCCTACAATACCTAAAGTCACGGTGACTCTCAAAATGCCCCAATTTACCTAGCACAATTTCCCGACCCTTTTCTTCATTCAGAAGTTTAGGAAAGTAGGTCTGCCATCTCCGCTTAATCTGGTCCTCCCCATCAATACTCTACCGTCCTCGTTTTTGATGCACCTCACTTGGTCCAAATCCCGAGCCTTCCTGTCTCTCGCCTTGGCCAGCCGGAATAACTTATTTTCTCCGTCTTTATCCCCTAATTTCTCGTACAGATGAGTAAAAGCCGTAGTCTTAGCCTCCGTGACCGCCAGCTTCGCCAGCTTCTTAGCAACCTTATACCTCTCACTGTTCGCTCTCCTCTCCTCCTCGCTAGTGCTCCCTACTAACTTCATGTACGCCGCCTTCTTCGCTTCCACTTTACCTTGGACCACTTCATTCCACCACCAGTTGCCTTTGTGCCCACCAGAGTAGCGCGACGAGACCCCTAACATTTCTTTCGCCGCTTCCCTTATACAGTCCGCCATCGTCGATCACTTAATGCTCGCGTCCCCACTACTCTTCCAGGCTCCCATAGCTGATAACCTTCCTCCCAACTCCTGAGCTTTATCCTTAGTTAGGGCACCCCACCTGATCCTTGGTCATCCTCGTATAAACCTCTTCTTCCTCCTTACCATTATATTGACGTCCATCACCAAAAGCCTATGTTGCGTCGCGAGGATCTCACCTAGATTAACCTTGCAATCCTTGTACAACCCTCTGTCACATCTCCTGAGAAGAAGATAGTCAATCTGAGTCAGTAAGAAATGAGTATTGAGTATTTTGAAGTATATATATATATTTTCTTGTAGTATATATTGTATGTTATGTATATATATTACCTTATAAATTTTCTTATAGTACCATTGACACCAGGATCTACGTAGGCGGGCGGTAGTCCGCACAGCCCATCCAGATCTAGCTGCTTTAGTACACTTTAAAGGTTGGCGGTAGTCCGCACGACCAATAAGGATTCTAAATATACGGAAATTCTAATACCAGGATAACTTATACCTTATAGAAGATGGGGTAATTAACACTGGTATAACTTATACATTCTTCTTAGAAATTATGCAATTGTCATTCTTAGTACAACGTATCAAACAATAAATAAACAACAATCCCAGCATAACTAATCCAAGCATAACTTATCCCAATATAACTTATACCGATATAAATCATATTCCAACCGAACGACCCCTTAAAGTACTATATACTCCTACTATATTTTTTGTTTAAAGAGTACTTTAGGTATGGAAAAAGAAAAATTAAAAATCATGCAATAAATCCAAAAGGGAGGTATGAAAAACAAAGAAAGGTTGAAAATCTGTCATTTGACCAATTGTACTTTCTCTCTGTTTTTCTCTCTCACCGCCTTTTGGCCGCCTGTGAACTGCCAGACCAACTGCAGAGAAGAGAGCCCCCCCCCCCTAACCCCTCCTTTCTTCTTCTCTCTCTCTTCCCCGGAGGCTTTTTCTGTATATATATATATACATATCGTAACCTTTTGTTTTCCTTTTTCGTCGTACATCATTTCTAATCCTTCTTCGTCTCCATTTCTATTAAAGCCTCTTTCCTTTTCCTTGAAATCTTAAATTAACTATTAAACCCCATCACATCCCCATTCTCTTATCGCCCTCCTTTGTTTGATCCTACCCCTCAAATTCATCTCTTCATTCAATCCTACGACTCTAAGGATTTGTCAGCTTTTCTCTACGTAAGTTACCTCCTATTTTTAGCTACTGTTTTCTATCTATAAATATATTTATATGTATGCTCCTTTTATTTCGAAAAAGATTGAACGGTTTGAAGTACAAAGTCAAAGCATTTAATTTTGGTATGTAAATGGAATGGAGTATTGATTCATTCATTTGATGTACTAATAAAAGTTGCCGACTTTATTAATGATTGGATAAGTCTTGACAGAATAGAAGTGAATGATAGAGTTATTTGATTCTCAAAACAATGAGTGCCAGACAGAAAAAAGTGTATTAATAGGTTAATGTATTATTGGCATTTACTAATGTATCAAATAATGGGTTCTTCTCTCTTTAGCCGTTACATTACCTACTATTACCTATTTGTTGTTGCCATATTTGGAATTCGTCATTGACATGTACTCTTAACTATAGTATAGTGATAAGAGTGTGTATAAAGGCATGTATTATATATTCATTGAGTTGGTGTAAAGACCGGAAACTGGTAAGTTTTGTACCACTATACTCTACCCCTACTTTGCAAGAGAATTTTGAGTTATTTTGAATTCTGGGCTTTTGTTATTTTCTTCAATTTGTGATTTTCCATTGCAAGCTGGATACCCCACTTTCATTTCTTTACCGAGAACTGAGTTGTTTCATCAACTTAAAGAAGAAGATTAGGTGTTTTATCTTTCTATCTCTCAGGCTTTTATGTCCCAAGTGTTGACGAAGAGTCAACTTTTATTTGATTAACGTGATTATATCGCTATTTGTTTGTGGTTCTAGTAAAGAATTTTAGGTATGGAGTCTGTTGGTTTGTTCGCAATTGTTTCCATTAGTGATTTTTCTGTCTGTTTTGATTGTAATGTTCCTGTAATAGCCAATTACATTGACTTCTTTTGATTTTTGTATTAAAATGGCTATTGTGCTTTGTGGGGTTTGTTGCATTTGCTTATTTGCTTCTTTCTTTATGTAGTGCGTTCAGTCACTTCTTGTTTTACCGAAGATTTTTGTAGTTTTATTCTGATAGTTGCTGAAGATAAGCTCTCGCACAATAGACCCTTGTGGTCCGGCCCTTCCCCGGATCCCGCATATAGCGGGAGCTTAGTGTACTAGGCTGCCCTTTCTTTGAGGTTGCTGTTTAATTTTCATGCTTCCGAGTTCTCTCTCTTTAGAGGTAGGTTATATACAAAAGGAAGCCAAAACAATATAGGAACAAAAGGTTCCATATTGATTTTTTCCCCTTTTTGTTTGAGGTTGACTTTCTAGTATAGTTTTTAGTGTAACACATATTAGTCAAATAGAATTTTAGGCAAACATGAGATCGTTTTGATTCCTATCTTTAGTTCGTCGTGTTCTTTGAGATTGTTTTTTCTGTTATTTACCTCTTCGAATCACTTATGTCCTCATCTTTGTTTGTATTTTATGGAAGGAAGTCTCCTTATTCTGGATTGTGTGATTGTCTAGGAAGGTACATCTTGGGACTTGCATAAGTCGATATGAGTTTTAGCTCAATAAGAATGTTCTTTATTTGTGATATCTGCTGGCGTGCTGTTGGCTTTCCCATTATCTGCTTCTGAAATCGTCTACGTTGACATGTAACTCTGGACCCATTGATATTTTGTGTGCAGTGAAGGGGCTGAAGGAGTTGAATTTGGTGAGGCCAGACATATGGAACCTAATGGTTACAGAAAGGGTAACAAAAAGAATCTTGTTACCCTAAATGGTAATCACAGCCCGTTGAGTATAGATGAGGAGCTGGACCCGTGGACAGCTTGGGCATACAAACCTCGTACTATTACGTTGTTGCTTATTGGTGCATGTTTGCTCATGTAAGTTTCTTAGTCAACAGGCTCTATAAATCTTAGTTTATAAAATTTAGGAATTAGTTCTTTCTTGACTGATTCGTCAGACTTCGATGAAGCTCTTAAAAGGTTTCTAATTACTGTCTTATTTTCAGCTGGTTCTTCTAAAGTCTATATCTTGAATCCTGTCTCATCAAGTTTAATTATCTGCAGTCTATCTATTACTTTGGATATTAATGTAGGTAGAAATTGAGCTACATTAAATTTTGTTAGATATTTATTTTCTATCCCTCTTATCTGAGGTTCTCTTGGAACGGAAATACGACCACATTTTCCTGGGTTTCAGCACTCAGTCTGTTTTGGTTGTTTGAAATCTTTAATTATATATGAAGGAGAAGTAAAGTAATGATGAAAGAAAACCCAACCACATAATAACAGTCCCTCCCGTAAAATCCCCATTTGACAGGACCAGTACTCTTATAATACATGTAGAAAGTTTTCTCTGTTCAAATGAATTTTGGGGCAAGCTTCTTTCCGACCATGGCAAAAATTATCTTCCTATAGATAGCTCCTTTCTTATAAAAAGATATATAATGAGAATCAGCTGAAGCTTATTCAAGATTGATCTTTCTTATTCGAGAGTCTTATCAAACTCTCTGCAACTCTAGGTGCGACACAAGTAGTAGTGACTGAAAGAGTTGATGGGGCATGATCACGATTATAAACATCCGATTTGGTTTAGGGATTTAGGGACTAAGCCCGTTGAGGAACTGAGATGATTCATCGTAGTCTTGGTATGCCGGGTATGTCTTTGGCCAAGACCAGGGATTGGCGAATCAGTGGCGGTCTATCTTTTTTTGGGCGAGCTGCGGAGCTACTTTTTCTTTCTTTCATTCCATCTGTTGCTTGATTGGTTAAAGAGAGAGCTTTGATAAGACTGTTCCACAAAGAGTGTAGCTAAACACTTCTTGATAAGTCTATCAAATTGTTGATCTAAAGATTCATGGTGGATATAGTTGTGTCAATCTTGTGATGTGGTCCCTGGTTTCTGAAATCTGACTGCCAATTTTCATTCCATAATTCCATTTCAGGGATCTGATCACTTTGTTGACATTATTTTCTATTTCGTGTTCTTTTAATGTACATCTTGGTAATTAAATCAATATGACCTCCTGAGCACAGCATATGACATGTCAAAGACATAGGAAAAATCATTAACTTTTCCTCTTTTCTTTGATTAGTCATTTGATAGTTCTCTTCTACAGGAAAATATAAGGTGCTTTTCATATTTTACTCTTTCTTTACCAAAATTCTGGAAAAGAGAAAAAACGCAGTTGCTCTGGGGTATTATTGAGTGATATTGTGATACAGCCAAAGCATATAGCACACTTGGGCTATGAATCCTTACTTAGTGGTTATTGATGCTTTATACATTTCTTGTTCACTATTTCCTAGAATTTCCTAACTTTTGAAAGCTAATGCGATTTGATGTTGGACATGAGTTTATATGTGTATGTTCTGACTTGCTTATGTCATCACTATTGCAGCTGGGCAAGTGGAGCTCTTGATCCACAAAGCACTTCATCCAGTGACGTTTCTACTTCTGTGAAAAGGTTTGCCATTTTAAGTACATTTTTATCCAATCATTTTTCTTAATCATGTGTGAGAAATTGAAGTAATTGTTTTTTTTCCCCTTCATCTGTTAGGGGCATTTGGGCAATGGTTGCTGTTTATCTTGCCTACTCTTTGCTGCAAGCCCCCTCAACGTAAGTTTTCACAATTTATTTGTCTAAGAATGTACGGTTTGATTTTTTTGGGTATTTTTGTGTTAAGACTATTTGGGTGTTTCTATAGCCTAAAAAAATTGAGTTAGTGGTTATTACTGGCATGAATGTCTGTATTGTTCACCATGCGAGCAGTGAAAGGATTTACCCGCCAAATTCTGATACAGGAGCACATGTAGAATTCTTTGGGTGATATTCTCTCTTCATTTTGACAGGATTCTTTATGGAGCTTCTTTTACTCAATTCTCAACTAGGCGAGTCCAGGAAGTCGTGTTCTTAAATTTTATTTTCTTCTTTGAACTTGAAGATGGAATTTTTCTACCATGTAATTGTAAACTAACTTGAATTTTCCTCTGGCTTTAAATGTGTGGTTGAGAATTCACCTGATTTTCTCCTTGTGGACCTCAAAGAGCAAATTTATGTGGAGTTTGTGGCAATAGCTTTCTACCCACTTAATTTTTTCAGTTCTTTCTTACAGGGTACTTATTAGACCACATCCTGCCATTTGGCGCCTGGTTCATGGAATGGCTGTCATTTATCTTGTTGCTTTGACATTTTTACTTTTCCAGGTGGGTTGGTAAGCAGATGTCGTTTCTTATTACCCGTGGTGTTAATCAATCAGTAGCTTTAGTTTCTTACATCTCTGTTTTCTTATTATATTTATTCATGTGTTGTTGCAGCCATTTAATTAAATTGTGAATATGAAAACTCTGTTCCTTTCTTTTCTCAGAGGCGCGATGATGCTCGTCAGTTTATGAGATATCTGCACCCTGATCTTGGTATTGGTAAGGATTTTGATCTACTCGTAGAAAGTTTGTGGTTCAGTTCATGCAAGTCCGTTCTGTTCATATGTTTTGCATGTTTTGCTTGTAGCATAGCTAAGACCAATTTGACTTGCTATGCAGAACTTCCTGAAAGATCTTATGGTGGTGATTGCAGGCTCTATGTACCTGAAAATCCCATGAACAGGTTTAAGAATGTCTATGTATGGTTTCTCTTTGCACTACTTTTTACCTCCTCAATTTTTTCTTATTTATTAATTTTGGTCTGCGTGTATGCATTGAGCCTACTAAAAGTAATAGTCTGGACTTTGCGACATCTCTGAGGAGTGTATTTACTTTGTAGGACACATTATTCGATGAGTTTGTTCTGGCTCATATATTAGGGTGGTGGGGCAAGGCCATCATGATACGTAATCAGCCTCTTTTGTGGGTCTTGTCCATTGGGTTCGAGTTGATGGAGGTCAGAGCCACTATGGCTTCTTTCAAATGCTTTAAGCACCGGCTTTTTATTTTTAAATACGACCATCTTAGGCAAGTGGTTAACTGATTATTTTCCTTGTTATAACTTATCTTTACACTGCTATTTTCAGCTTACTTTCCGCCACATGTTACCAAACTTCAATGAGTGTTGGTGGGACAGCATTATTCTGGATATATTGATCTGCAACTGGTTTGGTGAGAAATTTAGAGCCATTCTCTTGGGCTGTTATGAGATGGACATATTTGGACATGCTTATCTTAATTGATGTCGTATGCTTCATTATTTGTCTGATGAATATTTATGTCGCTACTATATTGTTACATACATTTGAGACAGAACAGTTTAGTGATGATTTAAATATATTTATACATGTGTTGTGTGTGGACAGTGTTGTATATAACATGTATATGCTATCAGAACAAGCCATAAAGGACATGCCACATCCGAGCAATGATGCAATTATATTATGGACAATGTTATTGGATTGGGTATCAATTGGCACATTTAATGTCATTCTTGTAGCCAAATTTCAAGAACCAGTCTGAAGATTAGAGAAAAAATTATTAAAAAAATTTGTGATGCCAAGATGGTGTCCAGTCTTCTTAGATGTTATTTCACTACCATGCCTCAATATGATACTTGCATGTTAAGTGAAATTACAAGGGGTGGTTATAAGAAACAATTAATTTTTATTATATGCATAGCTATCTTATCTTATGGTATGTCTGGTTATGGTATTGTTTTGACTTGTTCTTTAGATTGATAAAATATACTAAAACTTTAC
Source organism: Nicotiana tabacum (assembly GCF_000715075.1). Classification (NCBI taxonomy): domain Eukaryota; kingdom Viridiplantae; phylum Streptophyta; class Magnoliopsida; order Solanales; family Solanaceae; genus Nicotiana; species Nicotiana tabacum. The sequence continues at coordinate 133,929,000 of NC_134095.1, forward strand.
CTTTTTGGTTTCCTATAGGCATCTGGGCTGGAATGCGTACTGTTCGATATTTTGATGGAAGAACATATGAGTGGGTTGGTATAAGCCGACAGCCAAATATCATGGGCAAGGTATGTCTGGTTAAGTGCTATGTTGGTTGTATACTTGGTTCTGGATTTTGAGGAACAACAGATTTGCTTGTTTGCATGTTCTTTCTCTATGCTTAAAGATAACTGACATTATAATTGTCTCATACAGTTTATTTAATGCGTTTGGTGTTGAGACATCGTAATACTGCAACATTTGAGCAGTTTGTTGACAAATGTCTTTTGCCTAGTGTCTTTTGCCTCCGCTAGAATTTGAAGCTGAGACCTCATGGTTCTCGCCCACTTCATTGTCCACTAGGCCACACCCTTGGGAGCACATGCAGTTACTCTATGTTCTGTACTTCAAATTAATTCAACTAGTTTGGAGTTGGAGTTAAGGTATAGTTGATTAATTGATTGATTGATTTAGTTCTAGTTGGGTACATGGAGCTTGGAGCTTTTGGCACAAAGGTGTCGCTGTAAAGTGTTTGAGTTAGTTATTGTATATTATGTATCTGACTTCAGCACTACAGTTCTTCCAAATTTCATTGGAGGAATATGAAAAGTTTAGTCTGACAGCCGTATGAATGGTTTTTCGTTAGACATTTATAGCTTCCTTTTGGTTTTGTAGGTCAAGCGAACACTTGGGCAATTTACTCCAGCGCATTGGGATAAAGATGAATGGCATCCCCTCCTTGGTCCCTGGCGATTCCTTCAAGTTCTCAGTCTCTGTGTTGTGTTCTTGACGGTAGAATTGAATACATTCTTTTTAAAGTTCTGCCTTTGGGTTCCTCCCAGAAACCCCCTAATAGTGTATAGGTTGGTTCTGTGGTGGTTACTTGCAATACCAACAATTCGGGAGTATAATACTTACCTACAGGACAGGTAAATCCTAGTATTTTATTGCAAGAATTATGAATTGTAGTGTATTTTTCTTCCATTGTCTGGCAGCTGTTTTCTATGTGTTTCACTTTTTCCCCCCATACTCCACATTATAAACAGGAAACCGGTGAAAAAGGTGGGAGCATTTTGCTGGCTTGCACTAGCAATCTGCATTGTTGAACTCCTAATCTGCGTCAAGTTTGGACATGGTCAGTACTCCACTGCATTCTGAGTTCTCATTTTGGTGTATCTCATTATTTTGTGTATTTACAGTTATCTCATCCCTTTCTGCCATCTTTCAGGATTATTTCCAGATCCCATGCCTAATTGGCTAGTAGTTTTCTGGACATGCACGAGCATTGGCCTTGTGATATTTTTGGCTGCATGGTCATGTCAATTACACCGTACAATGAGGAAAAAGCAGCAATGAGTTTTTGCAGTACCTCCATTCTTTATTCCTTTGTGCTATTTCGGGTAACCAACCGTCTTGTAAATACTGATTACCTTTGAGCTGTATATGCTGTCTTCCTAGGTTAGGTTATACAGTTGAAAAATGTAGTGAATCGGAATTCATTATGGTTAGGTCATAGGTTGGTAGATACCCTGTTTCACTTTTTGTGCTGCCTCAGTCTTGCAGGCTCTTTTTTCCCTTCCGTTTTTTATAATTTTTTTTACAGGTGTACGTTGAAAGTGTTGCCAAATTTAAATTTCAATTCTATATTCCGAGGTACATATTTTCCCTCTCCTCATTGCATTTGGGCTTCATTATTCCCTTTCAAATTGTGTCTACTTTGCATGTAACGGTGTAGGACTCGCAAAAGTTCTTAGGTAATCTTAACCATGTGTAGCTGTAGAGTCTATCTTATATTTTGATTACCCCTTTCAAGGCAAAGGCGAAACTAGGATTTGTGTTTATGGGTTTCGCTTACTAGGTTTTGGATAAATTATTTATATATAATAAATGGTTTTTTAAACATAAATACAGTGTTTGGGCAGAAGTTATTGGGTTCGGCAGAACCCATAGATTGAGCTGTAGCTCCGCTCCTGCTCCAAGAGCTATTGTTCTCTCAAGGAGTAGTGAGTTTGTGACCATGTAAGTTTCTAAGAACTGCCTTAGCCAAAAGGAAACACCGAGACTCACAATTTTATTTGTATATTAGCTGAAAGCCTTTGTTCAGAGTTAGAAGCTTAGAATTTCCTCAAAGAATACAAGGAATGTAGACATCAAATGTACCTTCCCATACTAATTCGGATCTCTTTTTGATTCAACAAATGATTGGTTTGTTAGATTCTTGTTAAACAAAGTTATAACAAAGTAACCTTCTCTAGTCAAATGGGGTATAGGTCAAGATGATTTTTATACGTATTTTGCTTTGACCTCTAGCTTCTATCTAACTTATTTCACATTAATGGTTTATTTTCAAAATCACTTCTCTTTGGCTGCAAGTGATATAACTGATAAAATGATTCATAACTGATTAGCATCTAACGCATGACCTTCAAATCATATTTCACGTATTTAGCTGTTTCATCCAACTTCTCCATTATTCAATATAGCAAAAAGAAAGCACAAGTCCTGTTGCGCAGTGTTGTTAAAGGTGCGCTTAAGCCCTGAAGCGAGACTCAAAACATGTTGAGCGCTTTGCCTCGCTTTGTGGGCGCTTCAGTGTCGCATCAAGGCTCTAAGGCGTACTTTTCCTCGCCAATGAGTGTAATCTTGAAAAGGCGGCACTAAATAATTGATGTTTCACTTTATCGTAAATTTTTCTTTAAAATTTCTTTGTTCATATATTTGTTATTCACGCTTATAATTATTGTTCTTAGACTACATATACATATTTTTATTTTTTTCTCCAGTTGCGTCTTTTTTTATTAAAGTTCATGCTTTATTTGTACTTTGCGCTTAAAGCCCCAACGGATCTTAGAGCTTTTTTGCGCTTTTCGCCTTTGATAACACTGCTGTAGCCTGACCTCTTAAAGATATAACTTCGATGGCAACTTTGGATATGCTCTGAAACAATGAAGATTAACAGAATAGGGATACTAATAGAGTGAAGACCCATCAGAATTCTGCATATTTGCTTACAGTATTTGTAATTTTCGTAATGTTTGACTACCTAGAGATGTTCAAAGAAGAGCAACATTTTTTCCTCGGATGTAAATTACATATATTGACAGTGTAAAATTTTACACAATCAATGTATTTTAATACCTCCCTCCCATCCCAAAACCAAGTATATGACCAATATATTTGGGGTTATTACGTAGACCAAATCTTAACTTTAAAGACTCAACAAAAAGAGGAAAAAAAATGCGAGTAGGCGAATTTTTTATCGGATCCAAAATTTATGGGTCCAATGCATATTACTTGTCAAGTGAAAAAAAGGGAAATTACCAGCTATGTCCATTTATAAGTAGCTCATTATATAAATTGGCCAATTGATAAAATATTACTAATATTAGCCAATTAGCTATTTGTAGCAAAAAAATATCAAATTTTTGCTTTGTTTTGAGTGGGTGTTATTAGAATAGATTGGGCACAACTTAAGGAGCTTGAATCTCAGTTTTGGGATGATTTGGTGAAGTTTTGAGGTGGTTTGAATTGAAAATTCGAAGTAAAAGCTGAACATGAAAAAAAATTATGTGTATCACACTGTTTATCATTTATGTATCACATATGTATCATCTTTGTATCAATTGTGTATCACATGTATATCCATGTATACCTGTGTGTGAGATACATGCGTGATACATGTTTGATACATGTGTCGCAGAAGACTTTTTTGAACTCGATTTAATTACGAATTTTGATACAAAACCAGTCCAAATCACCTCCAATCTTCCTCAAATTTTGTATATTGACTTATCTTTATATTTTCAATGAATTTCAACTATATCCATTGAAAAAGTTCCTTTTTTGTTTAGATTTTTGGAATATTGTATAGATTTTTATATTTCATCACCTTATTTGCTACCCCGTCCATGAAATTTCCTTTCCGCCTTGTATCTAATGTTGCTAATCACGCTTAAAAATATGGAAGGTGATTTTTGCGTGTGATTCTTTGATAGAAAGAACCCTATTATTTGGTTTATCAATTTTTGTTGGCTAGTTTTGGTAAGTCTATGACTAATGGCTAGATGTTGGTAAGTCGAGATTTATTTGGGATATTTGTGTAAGTTTCCCGACAAAAAATTGCGTGGTGTGCAGGAGCGACCCCACGAATTTTGGGGCCTAAAGCCAAACTTTATGAGGGATCTTAACTTTTTAATTTTTTTTTAATTATTTATTTGAAGTCTATATTTTAGCTTTTCTTATATACAATGTTATTAATAATTTTCTTATAATCAATAACTCCTAATAAGTATTTCTCAATTGATATATAACTAATCCATTTAATCTTTCTTGTGCCATTGTTGTTCTTAGGTAAAATTTTATCAATTTTAATTTTGAAAACTTCTTTCCATTGAAGCAACGTCAACATGCGTTATTAACATTATTCCATAAGCAATTTAGGCACTTTGAAAAGAATTAAATATTTTTATTTGATTAAGTGTATTAATTAAACTGTTATCTTCTAATTGTACTATTTTCCATAATAATTTTAGTTCAGAAAATAAATCTAAACCATCAATATCGAATTGATTATTACATTTTAAGGAACATTCATGATTAAGGCAATATTTTTTTAAATTTTCAACATCTAGTGATATTAGTTTTTACTGCTAAATAGAAAACCAAAAATATTTTCATATGCTTTGAATTGTCCAAATCTATTTTGAAGTGAAAAAATAGCTTTGTCTATTATGTATAAAAGTAATCAACTCTAAAGGATTCTTTGAAAGATTTTGAGATTTCATTATCAATATTTGTATCAAATTGTTACTTCCTATATATCACACGTTTCTTACGAAATTCGGGTTCGATATTTATTTCAAGTGCAATTTTCTTGGTAGAAAGAAATCAAACGTTTTCACTGTACAAAACTCTTTTTTAAACTTATACATAATCTATTAGGTGTAACAAAAAATGGAGCCCCCACAAATACGGGACCTAAAACGGTTGCTTTATTTGCTTTATGGAAGGGCCGCCCTGGTGATGTGTTCCCTAATGAGATTGGGTTTAATTGAATGTTTTTGTAGTTGACGTATTTTATAAATGGATTTCGCCTCCTTGCCCGTCATCTCCTTCGTCTCCATATCTTCTTCACCAAGAATACCATAATTCGTTAATTTTGGTAACTTAAATTCTTGTTCGGGGTCTGAAATTCGAAGTTAATAGTTTATTATATTTTTTTTGGTAATAAATGATTTATTAAAACAACAACATACTAAGAACTATTACAACGAGAGGTCAGTTTAGGTAACATAGTGCCTACACTGTCTCTTTCCAGTACATGGGAAATAAAAGCGGGAGGGAAAGCATAAGTTTGCAAAATACAAAAAATGTCCAAATTACAACCATTTTTAGCTAATAGGCCCGCTACTCCATTAGCCTCTCTAAAAACATGCTTCAAAGGTGGATCATTCGCCTTCTGCAATAGGTACCTACAATCGTCAATCAAATTTTGATAAAGACAATTGTTAGACTTACGAAGATTGATTAGTTCCAAGCAGTCAGTCTCAATTACTATTGGGATGAGGTTTTCCCCTAATGCTAATTTGACTCCATGAAGAGGGACCAGGATTTCCGTATATATGTTAGTAGCATGTTCAATTCTCATATTGAAGCCCATGATCCAATGCCCCTACTATCCCTGAACACCCCTTCTAATCCTCCTACCCCTGGGTTCCCTACACATGATCTATCAACATTTAGTTTATAAAGTTCGTAGTGGGGGGCTCCCATTTTACGAAAATGGTTTCTTGGGAGGTTTGAAGCCTAGGTTTTTTGCTAGAAAGGTGTATTCAATAGTTTCGCTAATGGGTTGGCTTATGGAAGGGGGGAGGGATTTATTTCCTCGGAAGAGTATCCCATTCCTGATGTCCCAAATATACCATAGTAAGAAAGGAAGAAAGTCTGCCGATAATAAGTGGTTATTGAAAGTTTTTCTTGAGGCAAGATGTCTTTTAAGCCAATTAAACATGGAGTCTTTATCAATAGGGTTCAGAGAAAAGTTGTGATCAGTTCTTGTTTGTGCCTAGATAGATCTGGAGTAGCTGTATCGGAAGAAGATATGTTCAGTGTTCTCAGTCTCCATGTTATATATGCTACAAGTATCGATATGGCATACCCCCGTTTTGGCAAGCATTTGTTTTGTGGGTAGCCTATCCCATATGACTGTCCATAGGAAATATTTTAATTTATTTAGGGAGTTTGTTTTCCAGAGCCAAGAGTAGTTTTTATTGTTATTGCTTTTGTTGTCTGAGATTGCTTATAAGCAGCCTTAGTGGAGAAGCAGTTATATCCCTTAGAGTCCCAGGCATAGGAGTCTGTTGCGGGCATAATTTGTTTTATGTAGGTGCTATTGATTTTTGAGATTATTTCTGGGGGAAGTTCAAAGGATAAATCTCTTAGGTCGAATATTCTATTTTTGATAATACTGGCGAGTTTTAGGCTTAGTTCCTTAGCAGGGATGAGACCTTGTATATAGTCCCTATGGTTTCCTAGTTGATTGATCCATTTGTCTTGCCATAAATTAATGGACATCCCATTTCCCACTAACCATTTGGTATTGACATCGCAAATGATAGAGCCCTTCCTAATAACTTCCCAAGTGTGAGACCCTAAATGTTTGCTTTTCCTATGATCATATTTGCTAGATAAGGTTTTGACCCATAGAGCCTCTTTCTCTTTTTTATATCTCCAAGTTAATACCGCATTGAAGGAGAAATTTTTCCAGTGGGTGTTAGGAATGCCCAAACCACCTTGCTTCTTAGGCATTGCGACTATGATCCATCTAACAAGGTGGCATTTCTTTTTTCCATCTGTGCTACCCCATAGGAAGTTTCTTTGGATCGAATCTATCTTATTGAGGTTTTTTTTGGGGAGATCATATATATGCATAACATGGTTGGGGATTGCGTCTAAGGTTGCTTTGATAAGGGCTGATTGAATGGCCATATTTAGGAATTTTGTTTTCCAACCTTTTAGTCTAGTATTCATAGTTTAGAATGAATTGGAAATCTTTTTTGGTAGGTTTGCATTGGGAATAGGAAAACCTAGGTATCTTCCAAAGTTAATGGTATATCTCATTGAAAAGCAGTTATTAATGTGATCTTTGTAGTCCGTAGGGGTATTTCTAAAGAACCAAATTTTTGATTTCGCAAAATTGGTAGATTGTCCTGAAGCTCCACAGAATTTGTTGATCGTGTCTATAATCAAGTTGTAACTTTTTTGGTTGGCTTCATCTAGGAGAAGAAGGTCATTTGCAAAGAATAGATGGGATAGCTCCGGGCTTTTTGGAGATATTTTGATTGGTGCCCATCTACAACAATCTATTTCGTGGTTAATCAATCTAGAGAGCATTTTCATACATATGATAAAGATATATGGGGATAGTAGGTCTCCTTGTCTAATACCCCTTGAGGGCTCAAAGAATTTAGTTTTAGAATCGTTGATTAGGATTGCTGTGGTAGTGGTAGAAATGCAGGACATTATTATTTCAATAAAGTCAGGGGGAAAGTTAAGGGAGATGAGTGAGAATCTAACAAAAGACCATTCAATTTTGTCGAAGGCTTTTTCTAGGTTAATATTGATCATCATTTTTGTTTTTTTACCTTTAGTTTTTTTGAGGTGGTCTAGTACCTCATTCATAATTATGGCATTATCTGAAGCTCTTCTACCCTTGATAAAGCTAGTTTGTGTAGGGTGGATGAGATTGGCTAGGAAGGGCTTAATACAATTAATAATTATCTTAGTGACGACTTTATAAGCCGTGTTGCACAAGTTAATGGGTCTAAATTGCTTAATTGTTTCAGCATTTTGGCATTTGGGGATAAGGCAGACAAATGTGCTATTCATGCTTTTAAGCATTCTTTTGGACTTGAATGAGTCTTGGCAGAAATTTATGAGATGTTTGCTTGTCTCCTTCCAATATTTCTGGTAAAAGAAAGGGTGAAGCCCATTTGGTCCAGGAGATTTGTAGGGTTTAAAAGAATCCAGTGCCCTTTTTATTTCTTCTACTGAGGGGATACTACTTAGGTATGGGTGGTCTCGGTCTCTAATTTTTGTGTTGTAGGCCATGTAGATATTATTAAGCATGGATTGCTTGTGACCTGAAGAGTAAAGGTTTTTGTAATAGTTAATAATTAGATCCTTGATGAGGTTGTGATCTTGGAACCAGTTCCCTGCTTCATCTTTTAGACAAAGGATTCTATTCTTCCTTCTTCGTTGCATTATGGTAATATGGAAGAATTTTGTGTTTGCGTCTCCGTCCTGAATCTACTGCATCCTAGATTTTAGTTTCCAAAATTCCTCCTCTTGCATGAGTACTAAGTTATACTCATTTAGGAGTTCATTCTCAAGATTTATGAGGAATTGACTGTGGGGATAATTCAGAGAATTCTGGATACCCTTTAATCTAGCTAGGCTTTTATTTTTTCGTTTAAAAATATTTCCAAAGGTGCTTTTGTTCCATTCGATTACCTTAGTAGAGAAGTTGTCTATGGCTTTGGTTATATCAGGTTAGTCTGACCATGAGTTGTTGACTAGGGTTTTAAAAGTGGGATGAGATAGCCACATGGACTCGATTCTAAAAATATTATTATTAGTGGAGAAATTTTTGTATAGATCTAATTTTATTGGACAGTGTACTCTAGTTAGATGTTTGACGCTAGCTTCCTGAAATAGTCTGTGTTAGTTATGCATCCATCAAGTCGTTCCATTATTAGATTTTTGCAAATTTTTCTTTTGTTGGTCCAAGTATATTTTGGACCCTTAAACCCTAAGTCTATGAGTCCTCAATGATTCATGCAATCTAGAAAGTGGGAGATTCGATTATTGTTTACGTGCAATCCTCCGAATATTTTTGAGGCGTGGGTGACTTCATTGAAGTCTCCCGCTATTGGCCACGACCCTTTGTAGTTGTTATCCACTATTTTAAGGTTTTTCCATAGGATTAGTCTTTCTTCTATAAGTTACTTGCATAAATAATAGAACATAACCAATTTTTTATTGAGTTTCGTACCTTTACCATGGCGCGTATCTCTTGGTCCGTACCTCCAATTTGATCTACTATAATGTCTCCATTGTTCCATATGAGCACGATGCCACCCGAGTTCCCATTGTCAGGCATTTGGATAAGGCTTGAGTAGCCAAAGTCTTGCACCAAATTATGGTGATCTTCCAGTTTCGTTTCCAGTAGGGCTACAATGCTTGATCTATGGTAATCCAACATTGCCCTAAATGCTCTTCTAAACTTTGTGCTACTTACGCCTCTATAATTCCAGATAATCATATTCATGCTTGTGTTTCTGGTTGAATCTCCTCTTTCGTGGCTACTAGTAGGGCTTAGGTTGCTCATCAAGCTTTCCCTATGTGTCCAGTAGTGAGAGAAAATTGTTGGCAGTAGCACCACTGCATGCTGGTACAATCCTGGAGGGTTTATCTTCTTGATGAAGATGCAGTATTTCCTTAAATCTACTGGGCAGCTTAAGATGAACCTTTTTTTCTTTTCTTGCCTTGAATACTATTATTTTTGGGTTTCGCAGCACTCCGTGCTCCACTATTTTTTCGGTTGGTGCATCTTTCTTTTCTTCCTCCTCTTCCATATGTGTTTGGCCCAAGTTCTGCGAGGGAAGTGGTGTTGCTGCTTGGCGCGTTGGTGTTGAGAGGTTGTTGTTGTTGGGGTTTGGGTTCAGGCTGGTTTGGTGATGTGTTTGCTGAGTTGGTGCAGGTTGGAAGGTAGGGGTTGGAGTTAGAGTATTGTTAGGGTTCAGGTAGAGTTGTAGAGAGGTAGGTTTGGATTGGATAGGTTGTGTGTGGTGTGTTGAGCCCATGTTTGAAGGCTCCATGGAGATGGATGTGGGTCTGAGTTTAGAAACATAGGGGACGGGTATGGGTGAAACTGGTGGGTGTTCATCCATAGCCGAATCATTACATTGTTTAGGCCTAGTTGGAGACCCTCCGCTACTATCTGGGCTAGGTAACTTGGATCTCCTATTTGGACTATTATATCTCTCCCCTCTAGTTGTAGGCTTATGTTCAAGGCTTGGCCCATCAGTCCCCATTCCAGCCAAGATTGAGGTGCATGGTCTGGTTGAATGGGCCTTGTGGAGAAGATCATTGGTGTTTGGGGCTGATTCACTTGCTGGGGTCTTGTCCAAACGTTTCTGCGAAGTATGAGGAACCTCGTGCTGTGGTTGTTGGGTAGGAGTCTTGGCATTTTGGATTATTTCTTTGTTATGCTTTGTATCTTGTAGATAAGAGAGTTAGAACCTTTGTTTGTAGATATTGGGGTAGTAGTGTAGGTTCCAGTGTAGTTTGGATCATTTGATCTTGGTATCTGTTCGATTCTTCCTAAGATTCAAGTTGTCTTGTTCATTAATGAGATTTTGACTTGGGATTGACAAGGGGTAAAGTTGATTTGTACTATGATTATTTCCTAACGGGCTAATATGGTTCTGGGTGGGGGTGATGTTCATGCTTTGTGGGCTAATAATGTCTAGCATTAATGAAGAGTATTGATTAGTTTTAGGGATGATAGGGTCTATGTCCATGGTTTGTTTTTTTGGCTTTCTCCTGTCGGCGCATTTAGTGAAGAACTTTTTGGGTTTTTTTTTTGTTTGGGAGGCATTAATGTCCAAAGGTTTTTGTGAATAAATGTTAGGAGCATTGATAAATGATTCCTTTCTTGGATTATCCTCTATATGGCCCAATGTGGAAAGAACTGAGGCATCAACTTTTCATTGATGTTGATGCCTAAGGTTTTTGACGCACAATCCTCTTTTTGGGCAGAGTTCACGTTGTTTTTGGTTTGCATAGTGTTGTCCTTTAGGTTTAGGGTATTGTCCGGTAGGTAGTTTCTGATTGTATCCCTTGTCTGTCTATGGTTATTTGGTTCTAGTTGGCTTTGGGCAATGGCAGTGGTCGATTTTTTCCACTGATGCAACTTTGGATTAGGGGTTTTGCTTGGTATCCTCTTGGAATTCTCAGTCTTTGCTAAGGTTAGGTGTATTATTAAGAGTTTTTTTGGTTTTTCTTTAGTGAGACACTATGGTCCATTGATCAATTTTTTGTGTAATAGCCTCCATTGCGTTTTTCCTGGGGTTACCTTCTTCCGACTATATTAGGTTTTGGTATGGACAAATATTTTGGTTATGTCCTAGTCTTCCAAAATTTGTGCATAGTAAGTTGAATCCTTCGTAGGTAATTTTCTAAATGTGTTTGCCAACCACAATGTAGGTTTTGAGTGGTTTTTCTATGGGCACTAATACGCAAAGACAAGCATACTTTCCTTTCATAGCGGATTTGGTGCAGGCATCTATGCGAATTAGTTACCCTAGCTTTCCTCTAATATTTTATAGTATGTCGTAGTCGTAGAATTCTGTAGGTAATTCCGGGAGTCTTGCCCATATTGCTAAGTATGTTAGCGCATCTTTAGAGGCTACAAATCTGGGTTCCCATTTCCTCAATGTGAGAAATTGATTTACAATGAACCAGGGGCCTTCATGGAGAGATTTATTATAATTTTATTCCTTGGTAAATTTTATCAGGTAGTAGTCGCACCCTAGGTCTACGTGGGATAGAGTTTCAGTTGGTCGCCAGATCGCATATAATTTTTTTTGGAGGAATTGGTAGCCCACTCTTCTACTAAACATTTTTATAATGAGGGCGTTGGTCTAGTTTTTGTAGATATGTTCCTTATCCAAGGAGGCGATTAGGATGAAAAAATTGGGGTTTGGGTAGTTGTCTGTTTCGTCTTCAGGTTCATATGAATCCAGGTTTTGTTGCATTATTACTTGGCTACAATCTGGGCCAGTGTTCGTACTAGATATTAAGGTGTCCAAGAAGGATATCTTATTAGTGTTACTGTTACTAGGGTTATTTTCCTTTCCTAAACTTTCCTTAGGGTGTTGGTTTACGCTAATTTCCATGTATGTTGGGGGGGAGGGGGGGGGAATTTGAGGTGTGCATGGGATTGGGACAGAGCTGGCTAACCCTTCAAGTATTGTTTGGGGCGTCTTTTTTTCTTCCAAAGAGGGAAGGTTTGTTCTAGTTTGGACTGGTTCGATAGTGTTGTGTGTGTTCATTGGAAGGTGATTGTTGTACTTGAAGGAGCTTTAAACGATTAATGGGTCATTTGGTATGAGATATAAGAAGGTATAGGGTGGTATAAAAATTTAATACCACCTTAATACTCTGTTTGGTTAGCAAACCAGGTATAAGTTATTCCGGTGTTAATTTTAACACGGAGATAACTTATACCTTATAGAGGGTGGAGTAATTAACACCGGTATAACTTATACCTTCTTCTTATAAATTATACAATTGTCATTCTTAATACAACATACCAAACAATGAATAAACAACAATCCCAGCATAACTTATCCCAACATAACTTATACCGACATAACTTATACCGGCATAAGCCCTATTCCAACCAAACGACCCCTAAGGGAATAAGGGAGATGGAAAGGGATGGAAGGCAAAGGTTCCTTAGAGAGAGAGAGAGAGAGAGAGAGGAGAACATCTCACTCTAACCCATCTCTTTTGGAAAATTGTTTATTATGTTAAAATCATTTGAGTGTTGATTATTTATGCTTATACTTTTAGTTTAAACACCGATTTAGTGTTGATTAAATTAAGATCGAGCATAATTCGGGAAAGATACTAATAATCTAAGTCACATTTAGGGGTAATTTAAGGTATTTTGCCCATTAGAAACTTTGATGGAAATATTGGATAAGCTCTAATGGCACAAGATAGTGAATTAACAAAACGTGAAGATTGATTGAGGGAAGATCACAAGAATTCTGCACTTTTGCTAACATTTGTAATTCTCAAAAAAACAATTGAGTACCTATAGGGGTCGTTTGGTTGGAAACAAGTTATTTTGGGATTAATTATTTTGGGATTAGTTATCTTGAGATTAGTTATTCCATCCTCCCATTGGGATAAATAAATACTACAATTTCAAAATAACTAATCCCGGGATTAGTTATTTTGAAATTGTAGTATTTATTTATCCCAATGGGAGGATGGAATAACTAATCTCAATCAAATATGGAATAACTCATTTCAAATTTAATCCCGGGATTAATTATCCCTTATCCCTCCGAATGATGTGGAGTCTTACCGATCTTTCGCTGAATGCTAACCTCGTCTACTATGAGGGCTCATCAAACTGATTGTCTATACTTGCACGCACGAGTGCAGCGTCCCCAACAAAAGGACGTCAATACGAATAATGTACTGAGTATGTAAGGCATAACTGAAACATAATAGTAAGTCAACATTAATTAAGGACGTGGAAGAAACATGGAGTAAAGGACTCAACCTGTAAGTTTGGATAGCTCTGTAAATCGTGAAATATTTATAATGTCATGCATATGCGTGTAAATGTCATGTAATGCATAATTTTGTATGTACATAATATCATCAAGCCTCTGAGGGCATCCCATCATATCATCTCAGCCATTGTGGGCAAAATCATCAACGTATACCAGTTGATCAGGTGGTGGTGCGTATATAACGCCGTAACCTTTTCCCATATCTCATATACATATACATATATATATATATATATATATATATATATATATATATATATATATATATATATATATATATATATATATATATATATATATATATATACATATATACGCGTATATAACGCTGTCTAAGTCATGAGTAAATACATATGTAAATGAATGCAATGCATAATGAAGTAAGACAATATGATCTCTTGGAATGTTATGAGACCCATGAATAGACAATATGGTAGTAGGACATATGGGGAATCAGGAACATATTTAGACATGCTTGAATATCACTTTACGGGAATGAATAATGTAAATATCCTTAACTTCTAAGAGTAGAACTACTTATGGAATAGCATTATATTTACGTATCGTTACTTGGATCATGCCAAAAGAAGGAAAAATTAGCCTTAAATACCTGAACCATAAGGAGTTGGCCGTCACTTACGTTTTTATTCTATAAGGAGCTGGTAACCTTCTGGAACAGCTGTCTGTGTATGCACACATTCCGCCAACGCTGGAACATCTGCATTGATGTCCAAAAATTTGGCCAGCAGCAGTAGTAAATGGAAATCTGAGATTCGCTTCACAAAAGAAAGATTCTTTGTTCGATTGAAATGATCTTTTAATGCTCTCATGCTCACTGGAAGATTCCTGTTTTAAATAGGAAATGATGTAGGCTTATAGATTAATTGTCAGAATTGGATGTCACATACTAGAGTTTTCTCTCTCTTTTGGCTTCAAGACAGAAAACATAACACCACCTAGCACCATAATTAGGGGTGTACAAAGAAAACCGACAAATCGCACCAAACCGATAATACGAGTTAAACCGAGAAAAAAAACTCGACTATGGTTAAACCCGATCATAATTGGTTTGGTTTGGTTTTAACTGAAAAAAATTAAACCGAAATCAAACCAACCCGACATTACATATATACTAGTTTTAAAAATATTTTATACATAAAAATAATTATTGTAATGTAATTTATAAATATAATTTAAACTCTTTAATACTTCTCTCTTTTAATGTATTATTTCAAGCTTGGACTTAGAACTTTTGAATGGTCAAATATGTTTTATAGCCCATAAAAATTAGTAACTCAAATAAAGCCCGAAGCAAAATCAAATTAATACTAATTCTAACAAAAAAAATTCAATTCAATACTAGAAATGACAATAGTATTGGATATTTTTTTTAGTTTTGCATTGATTTAGATAGTGAAAATACATAACTCACTTTTAATATTATTTAGTCATGTAATTAATACTTAGTACTTATTAGTCGTACTTATTTTAACATGAATTAGTACTTTTAGATTATGTTTATTTTATTATGGATTATTAATTAGCAATATTTATCTTATGCAATTTGTTGAGTATTTTAGTATAATCATGACTCATCTCCTATTATTTTGTATCATTTTTATTGGGTAACATCTTATATAGTTTTATCCTACTAGGACCTAAGAAATATTAGAGTACAAATTATAAATTTTATGCTATGAAGGTTTTGTCGGAAAAAACCCGAAAAACCCGAGAAAACCCGTGATTAAAAAACCCGACTTTTGTTGGTTTGGTTTGGTTTATAAATTTAAAAATCTGAGACAATTGGTTTGGTTTGATAATTAAAAAATCCGAATCAACCCGGCCTATGTACACCGCTATTCTTAACTATTCAGAAAGCAACTTGATACGTCAAATGGCACTTAAGATGTATGCCACGTTTTCATAAATATGCAAGAGTCACTTAGTTTAGGTTATAAGGCTGTGAAAGATTTGTCAATCTTATCAAATAATTAATTAATTAAGTAATATTTCGCTATCCAGTAATTAATTAATTACCCGCATAATTAAGAATTATCTCAAATTACTTAAAATTTTATTTATTTTTAATACACTTTATACAATTTACTATAATACACTTTACTATCATGGTCATGTGGTACTATATAAAATAAATACATATACTATTCTTTAAAACATCCATGTAAAACTACATATATGTATATTTTATCAACTTCTAATTTTTATAATCTCATAAAAATAGTTTAAATTTTTCGTACGCTTAATTCTTACAATTGTAAAAAGATAACCTTCTTTTCTTATGAGAAAAAAAATAATTTCTATCTTTGCAACAAAGAAAATCTCATAAACTTTTTCATATTATGTGTATAATTTAAAATATATTTAAAAATAATAATATTAATAACTATATAAAATCATATTTTTCAACCTTTTTACAAAAACATTCCAGTCAATATAAATAGCATCCCTTTTTAATCATATGTGTACATCTTCATGTATCACATACCATTCTCCCGTAACATTAAGCCTAGATATCTTAATTTTTGTATTTAAGCAGTAAATGCACCATCAAAGACACTCTACTCGTCTATGATAACCCCTCAGAACAACCACAAACTACTTTTGATGAATAAATATAGATTTTAACAAGTCAATTTTTGGCAATGTGATCTTTCTATGTGCTTTGATAAAGGAAGTATCTCACCTAATCTCAGCTCTACTTTATTCCTCTTATGCTGGATGACGTGGAGTTTATGTATTCTGCCCTACTTCTACTAATCCCAAAAATCTTACTCTCTAGTATGCATCTCCAAGGTCCAAACTTTTGGTGGAACTCCGCTAGTCTCTTCAATAAACACAATACTGTCTACCAATAGCATATATCATGGAATTATATTTTTATTTTTTTAGCTCATTCATGACCGGGTAAACAAGTACGGGCTAATTGTATATACATCTCTTCACATTGTTCTCACACTTGCCTTAGAGATTGTCACCACCATCACTCGATAAATGATTGAGAAAATGTAAGGAATCCATGTAATCCTCCAAAAGTTATTAAATTTATGGGGTCTTATGGTCACAAATCCTCTGTGAAAAAGTACGGGATGTAACTGTATTGGGGAAAAACTGAGTCTGAATATTGAAGATGACGTGTCATGACACGTGGACTGGTCAAAAGGTCAAAACGCAATAAATAGCCAAGAGGCACGGGAGACAACAGATAGGGGGAAGAAAACAACATAGGTGTGAACCGTTACTCAAATAGGTACGAGTCTCGTACCTATTCGAGTCATTTAAAGACCGAAGATCGGAAGAAGTTGAAGATACGAATCTGATGACGTAAAAGAGTCTAGATACAACATTAAATATCAAATACGTTAGAATATTTGAATTAAATAGAAATGATTGTGTAACGTTTCTTTTAATGTCATTTATTGCTCATAATTGTCTCATTAAGACAAAGGCATTACATCTTCTCCTAGAATCAACTATAAAAGGAGAAGGACTCAACATTTGTAGACACGAAATATTATCGAGATTACACTGAAATACAAAACTACTTATTCTCAGAAATCTTCTATTATTTTCGTCTCCAGATTATCAGTAACCCGAATTTCTCTTTATTTCTAGCTTTGACCAAAGACTCAGATTTTTGGTTAAACAAATTGGTTCCGTTACCGGAAAACTAATACTCTTTTCTTTTAAGCTACATTCTATCCGTTGTTATCATCATGTCAAACAACAATAACAACAACAACAATAATAGTGAAAATACCTTGGGAAACCATGAAAATCAAATCCATCAAAATCAAGGAGATTTACAGAACATTGACGTGGTTCCCTCCCCCCAAAATTCACCACGTCAATCTCACGAAGGCACTCCTGCTCCTGAATCTCGTGCTGATCAACAAGAGCAATCTGAACATTTTGAAGGGGCAGATGAAGCTTTACAAAAAATAATTGATGCAAGGGTTAGCAAAGCTCTTCAGGCTCTAGTTAGTCGATTACCTGTTGCACCACCCACACCTACACCTAATAATAATACATTGGAGAATCCTCGTTCTGGCCTTGTTAATTCTGGAGGAACCCTCAGTGAACCACAGGAAGGAGAACCAGGTAATTCAAATAATTCTCATTTGCAAAATTTATTACTAACTTTGCAGAAACAGCTTAAGGAACAGAATGAGCGCATCGAGCAAATCCCTGGAGTTCCCCCTGTAATCAAAGGAGTGGATGTGGATAAATACTCACAACAACCTTGGAAACCAAGTACTGCTCCCCTTCCAATCCCTAAAAAGTTCAAAATTCCTGATATCTCGAAATATGATGGCACAACAGACCCACGTGATCACGTAACTGCATTTACTATAGGTGTAAAAGGCAACGACTTGACCAAGCAAGAAATTGAATCGGTGTTGGTCAAGAAATATGGAGAAACACTCACCAAAGGTGTATTAACCTGGTATTCTCTTTTACCTGAAAATTCTGTAAACTCTTTTGCTGACCTTGCAAATTCTTTTATTAAAGCACACTCAGGAGCTCAAAAGGTTGAAAAAAGAATGAAAGACATTTTCAAAGTTAAACAAGGGGACACAAAGTTGCTTAGAGATTTTGTTGATAGATTCCAACGTGAGAGGATGACTTTGCCTCGTGTACCTGATAACTGGGCTGCAATAGCTTTTGCAAGCATCTTAAATGACAAAAGTTCAGAAGCCACGAGAAGACTTAAAGAAAGCCTTCGAGAGTTCCCTGCAACCACGTGGAATGACGTTTATAACAGGTATAGTACGAAGTTGCGAATTGAGGAAGATACCGTACCTCAGTTTCATCATGAAGAAAGGAGCAAATCCAGGAGATCAGAAATAGAAAAAAGATCAGGTACAAACAGGTACGATCCATACATGGGTCCTGCAGAGAATGACTCATGGTCAAAGCAGGATTCAACGATATGATCAAAAATCGAGGAACAAGGAATCTGGTTCTTCATCAAGGTTCAGACATGATCGAAACAAA